>NW_010130449.1:0-7686 GCF_000699245.1 Pterocles gutturalis | reverse complement strand
AATCCGAGTCCCGTTGGGGGAGCAGCCCATAGGTCACCCCGAGCTGGCCACGTGCCACGGGCGTGTTATACGCCTGAACGTGTCTTCTGAGTGAACTTTCAGAACTTCAGGTTTTGGTAGGGTTTTTCTTTCTCTTCCTTTTTTTTTTTTTTTTCTTTCTTTTTTTTTAAACACAACAGAATCTCTGTTTGTGCGCAGGGGGAATAATGGATGAGGGCTTGAGCAGCTGCCATGGATGCTGTTTAGATTTGAGGGTGTGTTTTCTTGAGGGGATGATTGATGGCTCCTTTCAAGACAACAACGAGCATAAGCCTCCCCTCCCCCTGATCCAGAGATGGGCTGCACACATCCAGTGGCTGGGCTCACAGGCGGGATGGAGGTTAAATCCACCCAGATGCAGGCTGCGAAGGCAGATAACCAGGCGAAGAATCCTGCAACCCTCCGTCGCACTGTCCCTCGGAGATTAAGGCTTTTCAAGTCGAAGCGGACAATATGGTTTCGATCAGCCCTGACAGATTTTACAGGAACTGCTTTTGTCTCGCTTTAAGCCCTCAGATGCTTGTGTTAAGATTCTTCCAGCTAAGCGAGGTCAGGCTGGGTTTCGAGAGAAGGTGTTCAAGGAACACACAAGGGAAGAGGGGATCTGCGTTGCACACCAAAAAGGAGGACTCCCACCGAGTGTAGCGCTGCAGTGGGGTTGGCCAAAGGAGATAGCTGATCTGAAGTCCCCACATTACAGGTCATAGAATCATAGAATGGCTTGGGTTGGAAGGGACCCTCAAGATCATCTATCCATTGGGCTTCCAAAGCACTTTTCCCTAGCACTGAGTTATTCATCCCACTGCCCCTCCTGAAAGCCCACAGTACGGACTTGGGGAGGTTGTCGTTAAATTCAAGTTGCTACTGTGGAGTTTTGCAAAGAGCTATTAAAGCAGCTGATTCTCGCCATCCCAGAGACTTCTTCTCCATGGAGGGGGAAACAGCTCTGGTTTCTCCCAGCCAAAGAGTGCTTTGGGTGGTCAGGGTGCACTGCAGCCCAAATGGTCTTCTTGGCAAATGCCTTCCCTTGAACCTTCCCTGCCCCCTCAATGCAGTTAGGTTGCAAGGTCCAGTGTGACAAGACATGAAAAATATTTTCTTTTGCGGGCTCAAATGTGTCTCTGAGGCATTAGCATAGTTTCATGGAAAATATCAATGTGAATAAACCACGTCCCCCTTTCTGGCTACACCGGTTTAATTTTCAGCTTAGAACCTTGAAAGATATCCCTGCGACCTGGCAGGTTGGAGTTCTTATTTTTTCCATGTTGTCTCACCATATAGACAATGGGACAGACTGCACCCTAGCAAGGTTGTGGATGACACCAAACAGGGGAAAACTTGTTTTAGATTGGATTTGGAATAGACACCTCCAGAAGTCTCTTCCAATCTCATTTATTCTGTGATTTTATAATGACCCCCTTAAATCTGAAAATACAGCACATCCCTAGACCATCAGGACACAGGTGAGAGCTGAGGATAAACCATGGCCAGTCCAACAAACCCAGCTATGAAATGATGGGAGAGGAGAAGCCAGCTGTATACCATGCTGGGAAGTTTTGCCACTCTGTCCAGGGAATACAATTTAAACCTCTCTATTACAGCATTCCTCTAGGTAATTTCTCATGCCTTCTCTCACACTACCACCTCCTTGCAAAAAATGAAAAAAAAAAACCCAAACAAGTCCTTCTTAACCTAAGGAAACCTCTTACCCTAAGAAAGTCTTGTTTTTCATCTAATGAGAAAGAGGTGTAGATTTTGGAATATACAGCAGCAGAGAGCCTGAAAACAGAGTGACGAATTTCAAACCATCACTTTATAGATGGCTTCTGCCATGCTTACTTCACGGGCATTTACAGACCCTCCAGAAAAATGCTAATTCACTTTATATTTCAAATCTATACTAATCAATTCACAAACCACAACATATGGAACTACTGGAAGGCTGGAAACAAATTCAAACAGCCGTCAGTTGATTTTTTTCTTAGCTGTGTCAAGGTTTACCTAAAGCATCTTTGGAAGATGGTGAGAAGAGAGCAGAGCAAATCGGCAGTATAACGATGGGACACGGGCCAATATGCCAAAAACATCCAAAAATATGCTCTGGTGCAACCAGACAGAGCAGCAGATCAATGGCAATGAGCATAGATCCGGCAGACTTTGCTGGTCCCTGACACCTGGACCAGCACCAATTCACATCCAACAGGGAATTCACAGCCCCACACACGCTGCACCAGGTCAAACCAGCACAGGTGAACTGGAGTCGAGCTGGATGAATAAATACATTCATCTTTTAGCCTGGATCTTCATCCTGCGGAGTTTGCATCTGTGTTTCTCTTGGGCTTGTTCTCTAGCTCTGACCTGGTTCAAGGCGAGTTGAAGTTCAGATACCGCGGGGAAGGATGATAATTGCATTTTTAACATAGTAACAATTCTTCTTTTTGCAAAATCAGAGACAGCAGCAGCCTCCACATATCGCTGGGCATTTACTTAGTAGCAGGAAGCCTGAAATCTGATGCTGTCTCCACAAAAATCCTCAAGTACATTTAACAATAGCCCTTGTTTATAGGCATCGAGCCATTTGTTTTCCTCCCTTTCCTACAGTGATGCAACCGCCACTGCTGAAGAATTTATTTTCAGAGCCAGAGGCTGCTTTTTGGTGCTTTTTCAGTCCACAGAGTTTCTTGGGTTTATTTCCAGATTTACAGGGAGCACATTCTGTCTTCATCGGCTAAATTTCTTCTGTGCTGTTGGAGGGATGCTGGCCTCTCTGGGGGGTGATTCATCCCTTCTGGAGCTGGTGTTCAAAAGGGTGCATGGATGTAACTCAAGAACAAGGTTGGGAAGCAAGAACACGGGTTTTCAGTCATGTTCCCTGCTACCGATTTCCTGTATGGCCCTTGGCTCTTCTCTTAATCTTATTGAATGTAACTCGGTGTCCATCCACCATGGGAAATGTCCAGTCTCTTGGGGCTTCTATTTGCATTGCATCATCGTGGTGTGCCCAAAAAAGAGTGGATATAGTGACCTGAACACAGGTCATGCTGGGAAGATGCAGTGAAAGGAGCAGCAAAAGCACATTTGGGGGGCTACCAGAGAAGGGGGTTTGGTGGTGGGGTCCTCCTCCAGGCAGTGTGGTCCAACGTCCAACACGTCTGCTGGACTAGGACTCCAAAGATCTGCTGCTCTGAGCTTGTTCCCTCACTTGGTGGATCAGAACAGATGACACACTCTTTGGGGTCAAACGTGTCACTCAGCTAGCCCATACTCTGGGCAGAGGCAGTGGCTATTTTGGGCATCTTCTACCTCCTGATCCCCCAGCAACCACAACTGCTGCTTTAGGGAGGTGACGGTGCCCATCCCTGCCTGGTCCCTTTAGAATTCACTTATTCCTTTGTCCATCAATTTGTCTGATCCCTTGGTGATCCCATCTGCCTTCTGTGGCAGCCGCTTCCAGACATCCACTGCCACCAGTGCAGAAGTACTTGCTTTCATCTATTTTAAGGATCCGCTACTTTTGTTGCTTGCCTTCTAGCTCTTGTATTACAGGACTTGGTGAACAACAGTTCTGCATTCAGATGACCGATTTGCTTTTTCCAAAGTTTAATTATACCCACTCCAGCATCCTCATCTCTAATTTGAAGAGTAGAAACTTTTTCAGTCTCTCCTTACAGGGCAATTCAAATACCTTTGAGGCAAGTCACTGTAAGCTTTCTGTGCCAAAGTTTTCAGTCTTGCCACCTAGGATGTCATTCTTGTCTCCAGGACATTAATGAGAAAAAGAAATTAAACAGAATAACTCCTGCTGGTAGTGCAGGGCTCAGGACACACAGCTGTGCAGGTCTGAATCCATCTCTTGACAGGCAACAAACAGACTCTTACTCTTTCTACCTGAACATTTACACCTCCTCTGTTCTTTCCCAGAAGAGCTCCAGCAGCATTTCTGAAGGGTCTCCCCGGGTTATTCTACAGACCCTTGTGAGAAGAAGACATTCCTCATGAAGGAAAGGACTGATGAGGAGAAAGACCTTGTCGGTTTGCAGAAAAAAGCTCTTTCACGAGCCTAGCCCTGAAAAGTTACCTTGCGATGCAATGCACAAGTGTGTTCTGGAAGATGTCTGAGGGAAACACCAACTGTCTTGTCTCCTGGATGTCAGGGAAAAGAGTGTTGCCTGTCATCTTAGGAAATAAGACATCCACACCTCTCAGGAGACTGGAGACAACCTTGCCAAGCTTCACCTCATATCCTGTCCCAATGGTCAGAGAAACAGTCGAAGTACTCTGCTGCCAAAGTAGAGTGGGGATGGCAGGGGAATGGTTCCTCATGTGGCAACCCTCCCACATTGCCCCCATGGCTGCTTCCAGAACTGAAACCATCTCATCATACAACCCTGGTAGAGCACTATCTAGTGTTAAAAAGGAAAAAAAAAATTAAAAAAAAAATAATCTCTGCAAAGAGTGTGTTGTGCTGTGTGTGCAATGCGAAGTGATGGGGAAAAGGCACGAAAGAAGCATTTCGCTGCCTCACTGGGTAAATATCACCTCCTGCCACCTCTCTGCTGGACTTCCCTGGGCTGTTGTGGCCTCCTCGGTTTGTAATAAAGCTAGCAACATGGATAAAGCATCGCAAATCTCCAGATTTTGTAAATTATCTGTGTTTGCCCTCTGAGCAACAGAGATCCTGACGCCTCTAGGAGCTGGATGGCAGACCTCTCCCCATCACGCCTGGAGCCAGGGTGTCTAATTGACAACTTTTTAATGAGGCTTTTCAGTGTTTCTTTGGACTTGGCTGTTTGCAGCTGTTCCTAGGAGCTTGATAACAGACACGGGCAGAGATGATGGTTTGTTACATTAATCTCATCGTCCTTCGAGGTTGCAAGTGACATCTGCTGCCTCTCCTCCAGGTCCACGGGCACTTCAAGGAGGAATGTGATTATTTTAAAAAAAACTGAAAAAATTGCAGTTTTTCAGCATCAGTCAGGAGAAAGAGAACAGAAAATATGTGCTATGTATACAGTTCTGTCGGATGAAATGCTGGATTAGGACGTAGAAAAGTAGTTTCTTGAATCTGTCACCTTAATAGTATTGCTTTTCCTTTCCATTGAATTATTTCTGATCCTTCTTTTTTCTCTTTATATGACAATTCTTCGCATTGTGGATTATTTCTTGCACACACAGTTGGTGGTATGCTTTATCACAAAATAAGTATATATTGGTCTGAACAGCAGAAGTGATCGCAATAAATAGGCAGGAGACAGAAGGCACACTCATGCCTCACCCCAGTGGTCCTTGTAGCACTTTGGGGAGGAATATCCAGCCTGTGAAATTCCCACTGGGCTTTACCCAGGTGGTGTTTAATGAGGGCTCATGTCACATTTCGTTATTTGAAATGCAGCCACACTGTCATCACTATATCAAATGTCTGGTTTCCCCCAGCATTTGGGATCTGCTTGAAGACCATTGCGTTGTCAAGGTGGACTGTGCTTGAGTGTGGGATGTTGTACTTGCTCTGCTTCATCAGGATGTTTGAGGGATGTGGCCAGGGTTTTATAAAGACTGAGATTTTGTATTCTGTCTCAATCCATAGGGAAAATAAAAAAGTCTGTAGAAAACCCTAGACCAAGCCCAGTGGAGACCAGCTCTTCTGTGAGCTGGAAGGTCTCATTCTTAAGTTGATGGGGGATGTCAATGAGTGCTTTTCCCGCAAGGGCTAATCAATTAACAGACAGGGTTACTTGGTGAGTTGGGCTAAATGAGTCATTACAGCAGGTGAGACCCACGTTCTCCCAGCACATCTCTCTCATGTCATAGAATCATAGAATAGTTTGGGTTTGAGGGGACCATGGAGGTCATCTAGTCTGTTCACATTAATGTGGAATTTTCCCCTTGCTCATCAGCCCATCAACTGCAGAAATTCCCCATAATATCTCAATGAGGTCTTGATCATACTCAGACTGCAGTTAGAGATGGCACATGGCTTCTTCATAGAATCATAGAATGGCTTGGGTTGGAAGGGACCTTAAAGATCATCAAGTTCCAACCCCCCTGCCATGGGCTTGAACCTGACTGTGCTGATGAAAGCACAAATAATGGTGAGCAGGACCCAGAATGGGCTGCATCTTCCCCCCCCCCCCCCCCAAAAAAAAAATGATTTGGGGACCCATGTAGTGCCAGGGCTCTGAATAAATACAACATGTTTTTCACTATCCATCCATCTAGCACCTCTCAGCAGCAAAAAAATCCCCCTTAAATAGACAGGCAGGAAGGAACGATCCTTTATCTTGCAACGCAGTGAAAGGCAGCATTGTTGGGCCGGATGGTTTCATTACCCCCTTGTGTGCGATTCCGTACACCAGAGCTTATGTTCCGAAAAGTGAAAAATGACCTGTTACATGTGTGCACGCATGCATACACATCTTCTCACCGCGTCTCTGCGGCGAGGCACCCAGGCAGGCTTGGTGAGTTACATACCTTGTCAAAGGGACAAAGCCCCACTCTGCCGTGCCGCGTTTTTTTGGATTGGATCCGTATTCCCTTGTCTCCACCAGACAATTAGGAACAGGCCTCCAGGAGTGTGCTGCGCTCTGAGAAACCCAGAAAAACCTCTGCCAATCCCCCAGTGACCCCGTGACCCGGAGGTAACATCCATACTAAGCTGTTTTTAAGACAAACAGAAGGAAATACTTAGGTGTAAAGTTACTTGGCAGAAGCCGACCCGTTTCCTTTTTTGACAGGGGCAAAATAAATAGAATAATCATCCACGATCCTGAAAAACCCAACCACCCACTAAGAGAAAAAGGGAGCTGCATGTTCCTTTTGGATGATACTCTGTGCCCCCTTGAACCAGAGAAACAGGACTGTCCTAAACTCTCCTCTGTCACGCATCCGAGTGCGCGAGAAGAGCAGGGAGTGGGAGCCAGCCAGGTTCCTCTTGCATCCCCATCACCCTCTTAAGACCCTCCTCTCCTCCCTCAAGGACTCTTCTGCAGGCTACAGGGCTAGAATTCCAAGGAAAAAGGCTGGGATACTGTCCAGCTCCCCAAAGATCCTTTGGGATATTGTTTTGAACAGATTCTGGACAATCCCAAGTAGCTTCTTATCTCTCCTCTCTCTTCCCAAAGGCAAGTCCATGGAAGCAGCAGAGACCTGGTGGGGAGGGAATGCAATGAGAGATTTGCCAGTGCGGCAGCCCCCATCTTGGGTGTCCCAAGGGGACCCTCCAGCCCACCCACGACCCTCCAGCAACGTGGACACAACACAGATCAGAGGGAACAGCACGGAGACAAGCCCTTGGTACCTTGGTACCACTGTTGACATTCAAGTTCCCACTCTCTGAGCAACACAAGAGACTAAGGTCAGCACCACCCCTCTCTAAATTTGTTGCCTAACCGAAGCTCACCTTCTTTACAAGCCTCAGATTCAACAGAGGGAGAGAGACATTTCCAGAGGGGGCTTTGTCCATTCTAACGTCTGTACCCAAGACAAGTTAGGCGAATTCTGTCCTTAACCTTCAAAACAGCTAAATTGGGGCAAACTCACCCATGGATCTGAAGACAACGCAAGAAGCTGAGGATACCCGAGCAAACTTCACTTGTTTGGGGATTGTTACCACCAGTTTGAATTTGCTTATGGATTTTGGTTTGTTCTAGA
>NW_010130448.1:20996-22915 GCF_000699245.1 Pterocles gutturalis | reverse complement strand
GTGTCCTCCCCCGCAGTGTGCGGCTGTGACCTGGCCCAGTCCGGCTTCTTCTTTAAGAACCAGGAGTACATCTGCACCCACGACTACCAGCAGCTCTACGGGACCCGCTGTGACAGCTGTGGGGACTTCATCACCGGAGAGGTCATCTCCGCGCTGGGGAGGACTTACCACCCCAAGTGCTTCGTCTGCAGCACGTGCAGGTGAGCTGCAGCCATCGCCGACGGTGCGTGGCCCCCCTGCAGCAGCCCTGTGCACCCAGGAGAGGGCTGTTCCTTAGTCCGTAGCCCCTCGTTCCCCTCGTTCCCGGCTCAGCATTGCAGCAGGCACATCCTCTGCATTCTCCTAGTGGAGACCCTTGGGAGGCAATGAGGGTCTGACACTTCCCTTTGCAGCCTGGAGACCTTCCTTAGTGCCTGCCTCGGTCCTCCTGCCCCAGCACACCTGCACGCTTGCTGCCTCCCCTTGTAGCCCTTGCCTGGAGGTCTCTGCCCACCCCCCAGTGCCGTGGGTCCTGCTGGCCCCTGGGGAGGGAGCTCCTGGGCCACCTCAAGCACTGCATGGAGGGGAGTGAGCAGCTCACACCTCCCTGCCTCTACTTGGCTGCAGGAAGCCATTCCCCATCGGAGACAAGGTCACGTTCAGCGGGAAGGACTGCGTCTGCCAAAACTGCTCCCACTCTCTCATCAGCACCAAACCCATCAAGATCCATGGACCGAGCCGTAAGTTGACTGCTTTTGTGTTGTGTGATGGCTGTGAGGAGAGTGACCACGTGCCCCTGGACAGTGCCGGGGAGGGTGATGGGACAGGCTGGGCCAGCGTGCAGTGCTGCACAGAGCCAAGGACGTTTGCAGATGTTTCAGAGGAGGAACAGGGTAGTCCCACGGCTCCACCCAGGGTTGCAGGTCACTGCTCGTTTCAGAAGCTCCCTTGGCCTGTTTGTGACCTGGGCGGGTGCCGCCACCCTGGCGGGCGCTGGCCACAACACAGGGAGGTTGTGGAGCCAGGTTTGCTCTCAGGCAGTGCCCAGATGTTGCTTTGTGTCCAGCTGCACCAAGGTCTGTGTCCCAGCACCAGCTCCAGGAGTGCTTGCCCGGCTTTCCCAATGCTGGCATTACTTGCTGGCTCTGCAAGCACCGAAAGGCTTCTTATGGTCATCCCGTTGCACTGGTTAACGCAGTCTAAAACTCGGCAAGCACAATGGATAGGCTCTTCTGGGTGGATTTGGTCTTGCTTTGACCCCAGGTTGTTCCCTATGATAGCCTCCTTTCATGCCACGCTTTGCCTCCCCAGTTTTTCCTTGCTGCTGGCTCTCTGCCCCAGGCCACTGCAGAGCATCCCATGGGTGCTGTGCTCAGGGGCTGGTAGAGCATCCCTGCGGCTTGGAGCTGCTGCATGCAGGGCTCACTTCAGCCCCCATCCGGAGCAAGGGGACTGCAGCATTAATGTGTGGTCCATGCTTCATTGTCTCCCATATGCCCCACGTTTGCTGCTGGCAAGTCCCAGGGGAGCTGTCTCAGTGCAGTGCGTGGGCAGGTGGCAGAAGCAGGGAGAGCCGGGAGCTGTGCCACACTGCGATGCCCAAGCCTGCCACATCAACCCTGCCACATCAGCAGGGTGAGCTGGGTGGGGGGGGCTTGCTGCTGCAGCTCTGCAAGCCCTGGAGCATCAGCGCCTGGAGCAGAGTCTGGCAGTCAGGAACAGACCCAGGACTGTGGTGTCACCCATGGTCCTTGTCACCCGGTCACCATGGTGGCACTGGTGGTGGCCATTTGGATTGAGTTACGAGTCGATGCTGATGGGATGCTGATGCTGGGATGTGCCCCAGACATAGAAGAGGGCATCCCACATTTTCCTCCAGGGGCAGGCTGTGCCCAGCTTGCAGCACCCACTGTCTTCTGTAGCAGGGCAGGGGAAAAGCA
>NW_010130448.1:20273-20906 GCF_000699245.1 Pterocles gutturalis | reverse complement strand
CCCCCCCCAGCCTGCAGCCGGGGTTACCCAAGAGCACCATGCTTTATTCATAGGCAGCTGCAGGCAGCAGCCAGATGTAGCCTGCTGCCTGTGTGTGCCCTGTGCAGCCTGGGTGCCCTGGCAGTGCCACCCAACAGGGCTGGCAGAGGCGGTGTGCCTGCTGGAGTGTGCATGGTGTACTCTGCAGGGAGGACAGCCCTGGAAGAAGGATGCTGAGCCTCTCCCTGCAGCCCCAGCCCTGCAAGCAACTCAGAAACCAGCAGGATCTGTGTGAGAGAGGGAATGGGTCCTGGGTCAGGCCAGCCTGCTTTTTGCCAGGGGTCAGAAATCTCCACCACCACCTTTTCCGAGTGGAGAAGGACTTAGTGCAGAGGTGCCTGCGGATGGGCTGGATGGAACAGCCTGCTCAGGCTGCCTGTGCTCCACCTCCCTGTGCTGTGGCAAGGAAGGGGTTAAGGAGAAACCCCCTCCGGGCAAACCTGCTGGCCAGGGGAGAAGAGGACATGGAGGAGTCAAGGTCAGGGGTCCGAGGTCCATGTGCTTCCTGCTCCCAGGCTTGGCGGGAACCAGGGGAAGTGGGGAAGGGAGTCTCGGAAATACAGAGTGGGGCCGGACGCAGTGGCCAGAGAGCAC
>NW_010130448.1:9074-20171 GCF_000699245.1 Pterocles gutturalis | reverse complement strand
GGCTGGGGTGACTGGGTGCCAGCGGAGCCTCAGAGGTCCAGCTGCAGCAGGAGGCTTTCCTCCTGGCCATTTTGCTGAGAACAAGCAGAGGTGGTATATTCCTATAAAGAAATGATCCCCAAGGGGCTGCCCCTGGAGTGGTCTCAGCAGCAGGGTTTTTATAACAGCAGCATCCCCTAGAAAAGGAGCTCCTCTGGGGCAGGGTGCCAGGACACACCGGGTTAACCAGCCAGGGTGCCTTGGGGTGAGCCTGCAGATGTGGGTGTTCCTGGTGCACTGCTGAGCACCCCCTGCTGAGGAGCTGCGGTGGTCCTATGTGCCCCCCTCTCCCCTTCCTGTCCCTCCAGACTGTGCAGGCTGCAAGGAGGAGATCAAGCAAGGCCAGTCCCTCCTGGCCCTGGAGAAGCAGTGGCACGTCAGCTGCTTCAAGTGCCAAACGTGTGGGATCATCCTCACCGGCGAGTACATCAGCAAGTGAGTACCATTGTGCTGGCAGCCACCATGGCTGTGCCGGCCATTGCCAGGCTGTGCCTGCTGGGGCTGCCCTGGGGGGTGCCCAGCCTGGCTCCCCCAACACTCACCCCCTTCTCCTCTACTCCCTCTCCTAAAGGGATGGTGTTCCATACTGCGAGTCCGACTACCATGCCCAGTTCGGCATCAAGTGTGAGACCTGCGATCGGTACATCAGCGGCAGGGTCCTGGAGGTGAGTCCTGGCGCTGCGGCCACCCCATCCTGGTCTGTAGTAGGGACCATGTGTATCCCACCCCAAGGTACATGCCTTGGGGAGACATGGGAGTGTCCCCACCATGCTCCCCCCATCCCACCTTCTGAGCATATCCCTGTGCCGGCAGCCTGACTGTTGCCTTGGAAACATATCCAGCCACTGCTGCCTGCTGCAGAGCTGGGCGAGGGGCTACAGCACCCTGCCTGCAGGCAGCTATCCCCTTGGTACACCCCTTTGCAGGACAGCCCCTGGCACAGGGGTCCCCTGCCCTGGGACAGATCCGGAGGAGGCTTTGCCCATCGCCTCACTGGCCAGCGGCAACGGCTCTGGCAGAGCCACCAAGGGATGCAGGGGTCCCACGGGGATCCCACAGCAAGGCATGGATGTGGGTGGTCATGGAGGATGTTTTGGGCAAGGGTAGAGCTGCACAGCCAGCAGAGGTGGGGGAGTGGGGTTTGCTTTTGGGGAGGGACAGAGAGGTCCCTCAGGGCTGCTCCTTCCCATCAGCAGAGAGGCAGGGGCTTCCTGCAATCCCTGCTGCTGGAGCTGAGGTGTCCTGTCGTGTTTTCTCTTCCCGCAACATTTGCAGGAGAAAAGAAGAAGCTGGAAAATCCAGTCTGAGAGTAAACTAAAGGCCCAGGAGGCAGAGAGGTGTCAGAATGAAACCTGTTGTGGTTTGTAGCCCCCCTGGTGATGCTGTGGGGCTGGGCTGTGGTGGTGTAGAGAGGCAGTAATGCTGAAGGTGTGCTCAGCCACCCCTAAGACCTTCCCTTTGTGGGAAGGGAAGATTTGGGTGGCATTGACACCCACACCTCTGCCATCTCCAGACGCAGTGATGGGAAGCTGTATCCCAAAATCAGAGCTACTGTGGCTCTGCGGTGAGCCAGACCACAGGTGCTGGAGTGGCAGTGGCTGTGTAGGTCTCCAGCTGCGAAGAGCTGTCCCAGGACACTTCCAGCCTTGTTTCACTCACAGCCTACCAAGTGGTCACCCTCTCTGTTCCTGCCAGCTGGGCTGGCCTGGCCTGAAAGCACCCAGCCTGGCCAGGGAACCTCTCCTGAAGCTGGAACCAGGTGCCAGGGGCCCTCCAGCATCTTTCCTCTCTTCAGGGGGCTGTCTCTGCCTGGGAAGGCTTTCTGCTGACCTCAGGCTTCGGCAGCAGTCCTGGCACTGGCTGCTCTTAGCCTGAGCTCAGCGCTGCAGCGGCTGCTGTGGGCTGGCTGCCCATCATGGGACCCCTTGATTAGCAAATGTCTGAGCAGAGCAGGGTGAAGCCAGAGGGTTCCCCGAGGTCAAATCCCTGCTGCTGCTCTCCCAGGCAGTCTGGTCCCTGATAGCCCCCTGCAAGGACAGGAGCATCCTCAGCCACCCCAGCAGGGCGAGCAGGCTGGGCGCTGCATGCTGTGGGATGTTCAGTGTCTGAGGGGGGGTGCAAGGAGCCACAGGGCACCTGGTACCCCTGCCCTGAGCTCAGAGGCTGTTTTGCACTACTGCCTCCTTGCTGCACCACTCTCGGGGTTTTCCTCACTTGGCCCAACCATGGTGGAGTCAGGATGAACACAGGATGTTCCTGCTGCTGCATGTCTAAGGGCAGGGACAGAGCAGCTCTTGACAGGCACAGAGGAGGTGCCTGCGAGGTGGAGATGGCCCTGGGGCGGTGGCAAAGAGGCAGCCTTCCCGCTCTCCATTGCCTCTATCCCCGCCTGGCTGTTCTCCCAGCATTAGCTCCGCTTCATCTTCCCCCTCTTCCCTGTGCGCTCCATCCCAGGCTCTGCTCCCAGCGTGGCTCTCCCAGGCTGGAGCCACTGGCCAGCTCTGCGGGGCTGTGGGCGGAGGCTGTCTGAACCCCAGGAGATGCTCCCCATGGCCCTTGTCTTGCATTAGCACCTCGCCTGCCGCACCCCGGTGAGGGAACCTTCCTTATGCAACCGACTCCGACGGGCTAGAAGTAATGCGCCTCAGCGCCGGTCCCCGCGGGCAGAGCCCAGGTGCCACCTCCTCACAGGCACTGTCATGGAGCCAAGGTTGGGTTTGGGTGCCAGGGAGCTGTGCCGGGCAAGCACCACGAGCCCATGGACACCCCTCACCTCCCCATGGCCAGGGCTGAGCCTGTGCTGCCACCCGCCCTGTGCCTGCTCACAGTATTGAGCAATCTCCTGTAAAACCAGAGGCTTTAATTGTCTTCTCCAGAAGAGCACAAAAGGGAAGGGGTGCCTTTAAATAATTTTAGGCCTTAAGGAGCCTTCTCGTGCTATGCGGGCAGCCTCCAGGCTTTCCCAGCTGCTCTGAGCTGTGCAGCCAGGCTTGGATGATTAATGAGTCTTTAAGGGACTCCAAGTGATAACGAGCAGAGCTCTTCCCTCGCAGCCTCTACCAGCCTTTCACCAGCTGTAATATTAACCAACACAAGGTTTGTGTATGGTTTGGAGAGTTACTCCTCAAGGGGAAGTGGTGGGTGTTGAGATGTTGGGTGGATTTTGGAGAAGGTCTGTGTTGAAATGAAAGGTGGGATGGGGCTGGTACGGACTGCTGGGGGAGCAGCCAGCCTCCTGCCCCCTCCACACCCTCCACACCCTGGTGTGCAGAGCATCCCCTGTTGGCACAGTCTGACCTGTGACAGCAGCCCATATTGTCTAGATAGGAAAAGCTACATAGGTTTATTTTTTTCCCTCTTACTGTCAGCACACCAAGCCATTGAGGGTACCAAGAGAGTCCAAGAGCACCAAACCCCTTCCAGAACTGGAGAGGGACTGGGGGGAGGTGGCACGTGAGTCATCAGGGCCCTGTGTCCCCGGCATTAGCTGTCCTTAGCCAGCTGGAAATACAGGTGAGGGGAACTGCAGGCACACTGGCCCATAGCATTTAGGAGCTGGGCTTTAGCTGGATTGGTTTTAACCTCTTCTCCCTGTGTTTGTTGCTGTCTCCTCCGACTGATGCAGCTCAGTGTGCCTGGGCTGGGTACGTGGTGCTGGCTGGTGGGTGCCTGCTGGGAGGGTGCTGGCACAGACAGGGGTGTGCGTCCGGGGGCTGGGGCAGAGCAGGAAGAACTGGCTGTCCTTAGGGAGCCTTGGCAGGGCTGATGGGACATCTCCCTGGAGCAGCGCTGTGAGACTTGAGGAGCATACTGGCACGATGGCAATGACACCGAGGGCTTCAGATGAGGCTTGCAGGGGTAAAACCAGTTTAGACTCTCTATAGCCTGGAATCACATGGTGTGTTTGCCCCTCATTTTTGGCATAAACTGGAGGGCAAAAGCCACTGGCTGCCATCTGCACCTCAATAACATTGAGTTCCGGGTTGATTTTTATGGGCAATCAACTGGCAGGTTCTCAGTTATCCTCACAGCAAATTTGCTGTTGATCCTCCCTTTTTCAAACCAGCTCTAGCCCCCTCTATCATAACGCTCCCCTTTGTCAGCCAGAGCCTCATCTTTCTTCTGCTGCCTTAAATTATGCTTCCTCTTTTCCTGGATTATTATGGGAGTGAAATGTCCTTTGGGGTCAAGCTGTAAGAGCACAGCCTGGATTCCTCCTGCCCTGAGCCGGCTCCTACCTCCCAGCTCCCAGCCCAGAAAACGAGCCTACAATTGAAATGCTAGCAGACACTTTGAGTGGAAAGAAGCTACCAATTAGAGCTATTATCCCTGTCAAAGAGCAAAGGGAGCAGCCCAGCTCCTGCTCAGCTGGGGAATAGCCTGTCACTAACACTGAAGGTTGGGCATGGCTTCTCAGAAGGAGAAAAGTTGCTTTAGGGCAAGGGGTTGGCAGTGGTAGCCTGGGTGGATCTGACAGCAAGAGGAAGTGAGTGCTCTGCGAGGTTTATCTTTGGGGCCCTTCCTCTCCCTTTACTGTGTCCCTGCTGTGACATCCTGGGCCAAATTTGCTGTTTCTCATCACACGTGTAGAGGGAAGGAGCTGGTGCAAAGCCATGGCTGTTTGGCTGAGCGTTACTGCAGGGAGTCTCGGCTATTTCCAGAGTCGAAGGACAATTTATTAGGGATGAGGTTTGTAGGAGTACCTTGTTTGGGACCTCCTAGCTCTGCTTTCCTGCAGGTTGGACAGTTCAAGGAGAGCGGAAGGGTCCAGGTCCAGCTTGTAGTCCTCCAGAAGTGCTGGTGATGAAGCGGTCTCTGGTTTTTTCTGTACACACAGTGGTCTCTGAGGCCACCTTGAGCAGTTTTGCCACGTTCACCTCATCCTTGCCTGCAGCAGAGAGGGCTGGCTGGGATGCGGGCAGGTTGCTGTTCCCTGGTTGCTCATGGACCCTCCCTCTTCTCTGCTGCCCTGGCAGGCGGGAGGGAAGCACTACCACCCCACCTGCGCCAGATGTGTCCGCTGCCACCAGATGTTCACGGAAGGAGAGGAGATGTACCTCACAGGTAGGGATCCCACTGGGGCGAGGAGGGACTCCCCTGCCCCACGCCAGGGCACGGACCCGAGAGGGGCAGAGCAGCGTGGCTCCGTAGGGGTGTGCTGGCTGTGGGGGCACTTGGGGTTCGGGTCCTTATGGTGATCAAAGCTAAAAGAGTTTCTTGGCACAGCAGAGTCCCAGTGCTCACCAGCAATGCCAGAGCCCCCTCTCCACAGCTCTCCAGCTGCTGTGCCCTTCCTGGGCTGGGCACCAATTGTTGCTCTCCATGAAATCTTCCCTGCTGCTGAGCTGGAAGAGACTTCATTCCTCGTAGGCAGCTTTTTGCTCCCTGCATGGCAGGAGAGCAGGGCCAGGCATGCCTGGATGTGTCCCTGGCCTGCGCTCAGCGAACAGATGCTGGGATGGGTGCAGAGTGCCTGGCTCCTCACCCTCCCCAGCCCCAGGGGAGGTGGTCCAGGATCCCTTTCCCACTGCCCCCCGAATTCCCCTGCCCAGGTTATGCTGCAAGCAGCACCGGAGGGGTAAGGCTTTTTCTTGGCACAGGCAGATGGTTTGGGTTTGGTTTTGGCGAGGAACTCTCCCCTGCCTGGAGCTTGCCTTAGGGGCTATTTCCTGCACAGAGGGAGGGTTTGTTTTCTCTTGGTAACCTGTGTTTGCTTGTCACCCCAAGTCACTAATAACCCTGTGAGTGGGAGAGGGGGAATTGTGCACTGAGAGAGCCAGAGTCGGGGTCCCAGCAAGGCACTGCCGGGGGCAGCAGGGCAGGTGTGCTCAGCATCCATTGCAGGGCACACCTGGGCGAAGCTGGGTGACTTTGCTGGTTCCAGCCTGGGGGGCACGCGAGAGGCTGTGGGTGCCCTGGGCTCAGTGTTACCCCAGGTTTAACCAGCAGGAGCTGCCTGGCTGAGCGCTGGTTGGGCTGGGCCACCAACACCCCCGGATTGCTGTCCCAGGTCAGCAGTGTTGGCCACTGCATCTCAGTGCTCGAGGGCTGTGCCATTTCTGAGTACAGACACCCCGTCCCCACTGCCCTGCTTTCCCGTAGGCACACACCTGTGGCCGTGCCATATAGTGGGGAAGGTGCTCAGGAAAGCCGGTGGGACCCAGCAGGTGATACCCTCGCGTGCACTTCCTCAGGGCCCCCCATCTCCCTCCTGCTCTTCTCCCCATGGAGAGATTTTGGTTCCCACCTCCTGCCCTGCAGGGCCCCCCCGGAGCTGCCCCCCAGCATGTGGGGGTTGTATACCTAAAGCTGGGCTGCTGCTGGGGGGAGCAGGGACATGTCCTGCTTGGGGACCATGGGCTGCAGGGCAGGGACAGGACAGGACTCCCCCGTGGCAGAGGGAGCTGGACAGTCCCTGGCAGCGGAGGTGAGCTGTGCGTGGAGCTGAGACGCTTTCCCTTTGCCACGTTGCAGGCTCCGAAGTGTGGCACCCCATCTGCAAGCAGGCAGCCAGAGCAGAGAAGAAGCTGAAGGTAGGTGGTGGGGTGAGGGGCATCTCTGAGCGGTGGCACATCCTGGGTGACACTGCCCCCAAGTCCTTGCTGGAGATGATCTGTTGTGGCAATGTCCAAACCTGGGGTGGCTTCCTGAGGCTGGCACAGGCTCTGTCCCTGTTCCCCAGAGAATGGCAGGTGGCTGTTAGCGGGGATCCAGCCCCTGGCTGGCACCAGCCCATGCCACAGCTGGGGAGGGGGCACAGCGGTCCCCTCACTACCTTCCTGCACCCCACAAGCTGTTGTCCCCTCTCTGTGCCTGGCTGGTCACTGGCACAGCTGCCCGCTGCGTCATGCCAGGCCACTCGCCTGACCCTGGATCTGGCCTCAGGACAGACCAGAGCGCAAAGCTGGACACAGGGCAGCCTGCAGCGGACATGGGCACCGGCAACGAGTGGATGAAAGGACAGAGGAACTGGGCCTTGGGTGAAATTCAGCCCCAAAACCAAGGATTTGCTTGCCGCACCCAGCACTGCACCTGCTCAGGGGTCCCTCTGTGCCGTGCTCTCACCTGTGCTCTGCTTTTCTGCCCCCACAGCACAGAAGGACATCAGAAACCTCCATCTCTCCCCCTGGTTCCAGCATCGGCTCCCCAAACCGTGTCATCTGTGTAAGTACAGCTCTGCCCCTCGTCCGCGCAGGGCAGGTCGGATGCTCCGGCCCCAGGGAAGGGAGTGACAAGCCCAGTGTTTGGGGACAGTAAGGACAAGCCATGCCCCCAGCCTCAGTGGCACATTATGCCATTGGCACAGATGGGGAGCACTTGGAGGGGGACAGTCCCACCCTCCCAGCTCCTCTGCCCCTTCCCACTGCTGCCTCTTGGCCATCTCTTCTTTCCTCCTCCTGCTGCTGGGGTGACGGTGGACTCTGTCTGCTCTGTGCTAACTCTGAACTGTGCGTTCCAGCCTCCCCTTCCTTCCCTCCTGCTCTTCCTTTCCATCTCTTTGTGTCTCCCTCTCCCTAGGCTAAAGTGGATAATGAAATCCTTAATTACAAAGACCTGGCAGCTCTTCCCAAGATTAAAGCCATCTACGAAGTGCAGCGTCCTGACCTCATTTCCTATGAGCCCTATCACAGATACACGTCGGATGAGACGCTGGAGAGATATAGCTATGGGGAGGTACCGAGTCTCCACCTGTGCAGGGAGCCCTGGTTTGGGCAATGGGGGAAACTGCATGTGGGTTTGCTCCCTCCAGTGGGAATACTGCAGGGATGCAGGAGCAGGAGTGAGAGCTCTCCTGGAGGCCCCTCATCCCTGGGAAGAGAGCCTGAGCTGGAAGGGAAACCTTGCTGCTGTTGCTGTAGAGTAAGAAGGAAACCAGTGACTGCAGCTGATTCCTGCGCCCTGCCCACGTGTGCTGCAGACCCGGCGTGCAGGGGCAGATGATGCTGCATGGGAGAAGTTGTCCTGGGGAGCAGTGTGGCAGGGAGCTCGCCCATCGCAGCCTGGAGGAGGCCACACAGCACATGTGTGTCCCTCCAGGATGGGGGACAGGCAGCTGGTAGGGCAACCTGATGGCTCAGCCCAAAGCCTGGCCCCTGACGGGCATTGTCCTGCGTGCATGGTGCCTGCTCTGCTTTAGCTGGAGTGGGGACCGAGGCTGGCCCGGACCCCCAGCCCTGGCGTGGCATCTCCAGAGCACAGCAGCACTGCCCCTGATGGGTGCTGGCCCCACAGCCTGGGGAACGGGTCTCAGTCAGTGTGTTTTCACAAGTGTGTGATGAGATGATGCCCAAGCAGCATGTGGCACAGAACTGCCCTGCCCTGCTCCCCCAGGCAAGCTGGAGCTGATGGATGATTTCAGTAAGTCCGTGGAAGAAAAGAAGTTCTGAGCAGTTCTCACAGAGATGGGAGACCTGAGGTGGTCCTGGGAAGAGGACTTAGTAACAGCCAGCAGCTGCATCCCTTACAGCTTTGGTCCCAGGGCTTCTCCCAAGCTGCTTTTCTTTGGCTCGCACAGGGACGGTGTGGGCAGCGTGGTCCCCCCCCTTGCAGCCACATGCATTAAGGGGCTCCACCAAGGTCTGTGAGAGGAGGCACAGGCTGCCAATTCGAGAGGGGCCATCCTCACGCCAGCTCTGCTCCCAGCCCGCGGCTCCCTGCCCAGCGTCCTGACACAGTTTCACTGTGCCACCAGCTGCCCTGGCTGTGATGAGGCTGTAACGTGGGGAAAAGGAGCTGCTGTGGGACCTGGGTCTGTCACTGCTCCCCTTAACTGTGCTCTCTCTCTCTCTCTCTTGCCTCTTTGCCTCATGCTGCCTCCAGTCCCTGGGGACCCTCTCCCCATACTCACAGGTAATGCCCCCGTGTGCACCGAGGGGTCTGTCATCCGCTGCCACTGCAGGGTGTCCCTCTGTCCAGAGACCACTGGGGCTCTGCTGAGTGTCCCCCTGCCCAGGTGCTGCCCTGAGGTGGGGGGAGATGGGGGAACCAGCCCGGGAGGGTTCTGTCCTTCAGGTCCTGGGCAGAGCGGTGTGCTGCCCTCCCTAGCAGAGCAGAACCGGGGTGCAGGTTCTGCCTTGTGGAGGGGGACACTGGAAACTGGGAACAAGCTTGGGGGAAAGGGATGATCTCCAGGCAAGGGGTGAAATCCCCCGGCCAGACACCATTGCCTGGTCCCAAACCCAGGGCTTTGCTGCCTGCGCATCCGCGGCGGGGGGGCCGGGGACAGCAGGCGGGTGGCCACCGCGCCCTGGGAACACCTTCCAGCCACAGAGGACATACACGCTGCCCGCATGTTACACTGCAGAGTGTGCACACTCCCAGGCTGCCACAAGCATGGGGATCCCCCGCCATGGGACACCCCTCCGCAGTGGCCTGCCTCATCCCTCATCCCGCCAGCTCTGACCCTCCTCTCTCCATGCCTTTCCCGGTCCACAGGACATCTACGAGAGTTTTGACATGCGGCAGAGGCGAGCCTCCAGCCCTGGCTACATCGACTCCCCCACCTACAGCCGCCAGGGCATGTCCCCCACCATCCCGCGGTCCCCCCACCATTTCTATCGCTCAGGTGAGGATTCCAGCTGCAGCCCCAGGCTAGGCTAAGTTCAGACCCCCAAGTAAAGCCTTGGTGGTCCCTCCTCTGGCAAGCAGGCAGGAGGGCTGGGGGGTCTGCAGGGGGCTGACAGCAACGGGAGCTGTGGGACAGTGACCAGCTCTGCTCTGTGCATCCTCCAGCTTGCCTGACTTGTCTTGTGAGCAGTGAGGAGAGGCTGAGGGAGCTTTGTCTTGGCTCAGACCCAAACTGGGATTCATGGAGGATGGGGTGGAGGGGGAGGTGACCCGCAGGTCCAGTGAAGACCCCTCAGCTGGCTTGGTGGCTCTGGGAGGGGGGTGCACGAGAGTGCTTGTGCCAGTGCTGTAAGGGGGGGTCCTTACACACACGGGTGCACGCCCTGGAGCATGTCGGAGGAAGCAGAGTGTGTCTGTGCCGTGTCTCCCATGCTTCAGAGCCAGGGAGCAACGACTGGCAAAATCCGAGGTCAGTAAGTCCAGAGGTCCCATGTTCCCCAAGCTCCCCCCATGCTGCACTGCCACGGGCCCGTTACCGTTCGCCTCTGCAGCGCACTCAGCTTTCCCATCACCAGCGGCGGGGCAGCCTGCTGCCCTGAAACAGCCCCCGCATGCAGGGTTTCCTCTGCATCCCGTCTTCCTCCAGAGATGCGGGAAATCTTCCCCTGCTGCAACACGCCCCATCCTGGACCACTGCCTGGTGCACATCCCCATCACCCCAGCCACATGGGTCACCCCCTGCTCTTCTAACACTGCTGCGTTTAACACCCGTTTTCTTCTGCTTCTTGTTCTCTCTCTCTGTCACTCATGGCTGCTTCTGCTCGGCACCGTGTAGGCACCGCGAGCGGGTGCAGCTCCCCCTACTATAGCCAGTTAGATGTGAGGTCCTCCACTCCAACCTCATACCAAGCGCCCAAGCATTTCCACATCCCAGGTAGGCTCTGGAGCACCCCTTTTTTTTTCTGTGTCTGTGGCATGCCCGCATGTGCCGTCCCCCCTGTGTCGCATGCGTAGCTCCACCGCCTGCCTAGAGCCAGCTGGCAGCAGGATCTACCCTGGTAGAGGCCATCCATAAACAGGACCTGCACCTTGAACCCTCCTCCCTCCCCATCACCACCTGGACTTCCCACAGCCACCCGGAGTCTGCTTGATCCTTGCAACATCCCTCTTCTTCCTCTTCCCCAACCTTCCTCCACCCTCCACAAGAAGATGAGTCCCCTGCAGAGAGCCTGCCCCCTCCCCTGCCTCCCCCCCAGGATCACGAGCTGAAGCGTGTCTGCCAGAGGTACAGGTGACTATTTTATACTCCCCCTAGGGCCCGCCGCTCCCTCCCCCCAGAGTCTTCTGGGCTTGCCAGATGCCTGCTCCCCTTCTGCAGGGATTGCAGGGGGCCACCAGGTAAGGGCCACCACCCACTCCCGGCCACGCAGAGCCAATGGGGACGGGGATGGAGCGGGAAGAAGGGGAGAGTGGGGAGGGAAGCAGGCAGAG
>NW_010130448.1:8088-9063 GCF_000699245.1 Pterocles gutturalis | reverse complement strand
ACTCAGGGGGGGCAGAGCCCCCAGACCACCCTGCTCAGCTGTAGGCATCTCTTAACTGCCCTCGTCTTCCTCCAAAACGTGGAACAAAGTATAGCTGGTGCTCTGGGACAGCACCATGAGGACACCCAGATCCTCCTCACCATGGTCCCCTGCTCCCATCCCATCCCATCCCTGCCAGGGCTCGGCCCTGCTGCCTGCACTGCCCTGCCCTGCCCTGCCCTCCTGCTCCCGGTCGGTGGTTTATGGATGGCCCCCCCTGCTCCGCCAGCTCTGCTGCCCAGCCTCTGTGCGGGGGCTGTAGCTCTCAGCGTCAGGCTCCAGCTCGCTTTCCCTCCCAGCTCGCTCTTTTTCTTCTCTGCTGCGGTAAGAGGCTTTGGCTGATGTTGTATTGCCCCCAGGTAGATTGCAGGTGATTTTTCCAGGTGCACCAGCGTGAGCCGCGGTGCCTTGCTGCCGGCTGGCAGGGCTGGCTGGTGGTTCCTGGCTGTGCTGTTCCCTCCCGGGGCCGCAGTGCCCGCGGTGCATGCCAACCTGGGCGCTCACTGCATGTCCTCTGTGCGCACTGCCCAGGGCAGCCCTGGGGACTGTGATCCTGCTGCCCGTCCCCATGCAGGGTGGCCCTGGCCTGGCACTGCACTCCCGTGGGACATGTGGACCCAGAGGCGGTTGTGGGGTGGGAGCCTGGGGTGGGGGCGGCGGCCTCTGTCCTGTCCACCCTCGGCACAGCCACACTGACCTCCCTTTCCTCCCTTCTTTCCTTCCTTCTTCCCTTCTTTCTTCTGCCGCAGCTGCTGGCGAGAGTAACATCTACCGGAAGCCCCCCATCTACAAGCGACACGGTATGGTCTGCCATGGGTGCTGGGCTCTGCTCCCGGGGGACATGGGGCAGGGCACAGCGTGGGGCTTGGTCTGGCTGAGCTGCATTTAGGGGCAGGGCAGGAGGGGGGAGCAGGCGTTGGGGTGAGATGGCTTTGG
>NW_010130448.1:7668-7969 GCF_000699245.1 Pterocles gutturalis | reverse complement strand
CGGGGCTAGCTGTGGGAGGGGGGGCGAGGCCACGGAGGGGTGGCAGAGGGGACGAGGGTGGCCATTGTTAGCTGATGCCAGGAGCCAGAGCAGCCTCAGGAAAGGGATGAAGAAGGTAATTTGCGGTTTCACGTGGAGCCCTGCAGGAAAATCACAGGCTGTCCTGGATGGATGCTCTGGGGTGAAATGGGCCGGGGCGGACGTTGTTGCAGGCTGGGGAGGAGGTGCAGGGGTGTTCGGTGTGTCTCAGCAGGGCTGACCTGTGCTCTCCCAGCTTGCTTTCTGTGCGCAGGGGGGCAGC
>NW_010130448.1:5245-7584 GCF_000699245.1 Pterocles gutturalis | reverse complement strand
GCTGCTGTAAGTCCCTGCCATGGGCATGGTCTGCTGCGTGTGGGGTGATGGGAGGCTCTGTCACAGCCTGGCCTCGTGCTCCTTCCCTGCAGGTCTCCTGGCCTCTGGGGAAAGGAGCTGGGCTCACCCTTGGGTGTTTCACTTGCCCCCGAGGCTCAGCCCCCAGCCCGAGCAGAGCTGTGTGTGTGGCCCTGCCATGGGGGGCTGAGCCAGAGCCAGAGCTGCTGGGGTCATCCCTCTGCTCCCCCAGCCGCACAGCCCCCCGCTGCCTTTCCCTGGTGTCACCCAGTGAGAGCCCTTTCCCTGCCAGGACTGAACCTTCCTCCATCCCGTCCTGCCCATGCAGTCATAGCCCTGTGGGTGACGGGACAGCCTGGGCACAGTGCACGGGGAGGTGGGTGGCATTGGTGGTCCTGGGGCTGCGGATGAGCTCTTTGCAGGAGCCAGAGCTTGTCATGGTGCTGTGGGCTGTGAGCCATTCGGGTCCCTTCCCAGCCACACCAGTGACAACCCCTCTGCTTTCTGACCATCCCCACCATCTGCCTCTGCACCCATGTCTCCAGAAGGTGTCAGCAGTTTGGATTATTCCCAGCTCTTCTCCATGCTGTCCTGGACATGAATCACTGGGAACCACTGGGAAGGGGGGAGGGAAGAGGATTTGCCTTTGTCCTGGGGTGGATCTTTGCAAGTCCTGCCGGCGGGACTCATGGTCCTCTTAACAGCTCTCCCCGCTCCTTCCGCAGACAACCTCCCTGCAGCCACAAAAAGCAAAACCAGCGAAGACATCGCACAGTCATCCAAGTACAGCCCTGTCTACTCCCCGGACCCATACTACCACTCGGAGTCAGAGTACTGGTCCTTCCAAGGCTCCCCCAAAGGTAGCAGCCCCCTTAGTGCTAGGGAGAAGGGAAACCCATCCCTGCCCCCAAACCAGCTATTCCCTGGGAGGGAACCTGCCCCCAAGCTGGGTCTGGACCTGAAGGTGGGGTTGAGCCAAGATACCTGCCAAAGTGACCCCAAAGTCCTAGCAGCCCTTGGAACCTGGCTGTCCCCATGCAGCTGAGGACTGTCTCCTCCCCACCTGCCTCCACCTTTGCTCCATCTGACCCTCCCCACGTGTCTCCTTGCAGCCCCCCGGGCCCGGAGGTTCTCGTCAGGAGGCGAGGAGGACGGGTATGACCGGGGCATGCACAAGGTGAGTGATGTCCCTGCCTGCAGCCTGGCAGGGCAGAGCCAGCAGCAAGCCGCCCCTGTGGAGGGTGGGTTTGGGAGGAGGCCAGCCCAGCTCTGCCACCCCAAAAGAGGCCACCACCATCCCCCTTGCCCCCTGCTATCTCTCCCACCATGGCCACCCCCCAACAGGGGGCCTGAAGGAGGGGAGACGCACCCCTTTCTGAGACACCCCACCCCAGCACCTCGTCCTTGGGGACAAGGGAGCAGATGGGACATGCTGAGCCTGTACCGGGAGGTGCCATTCCCTGCCATGATGTGCCAGTGGTCAGGGAGGGACGGGCAAGGAAAGGAGGGGTGTAAAGTGGCTTTCCCCTCCTTCCCCAGATCCAGAGCGGCATCGGCAGGCTGATCCTGAGGGAGGAGATGAAGGCTCGGTCCAACTCCTACGCAGACCCATGGACGCCCCCTCGCAGCTCGGCCAGCAGCAGAGAAGCCCTGCACACGGCTGGCTATGAGGGCTCTCTCAATGGCTGTAAGGAGAGCCCCGTCCGTCTGTCCATCCCACCCAGCATAGCCCTAGCCCCGTGGGAGAGGGGAGGACAGGGGACAGAGGTGGGGTGGTGGGAGAGGTACTGGTGCCAGGGTTGAACTTTGGGCGAGACTTATCCTCTCTGGAAGGCTCCATCTGTTCACTGTGGCACGGCTGGGACGGGGCATTGCCCAGCGGGTGTTTGTGGTCTGTCCGCGCAGACCACCAGGGGGTTGAAGGGTCCCTTGGGAGTCTCACAGTATGGCCACACTGGGTTTGCTCTGACCTGTTTTGGGCTCCCTGCATGTGCACCTCCTCACTAACAGCACATCTGGGACCTTCTGGCACCCCAGACCTTCTGCCTGGCCCCAGGGTTGCCTTCCTTGCTTGTGCAGCTCGCTGTGCACAGCACCCAGGGCCCCCAGCCCCTCTCCCTCAGGGCTGCAATGGGGCTGAGAGCACTGGGGAGCTTGGCAGCACGGCTGCCCCTGCCTGCTCCATGCTCTCCTTCCTCCCGGTACATCTGCCCCCCCAGAGCTGGGGTTGTTGGGGATGCTCAAGGAGCCCCTCAGCCCCACTGCACTCCCTGGAGCCCCGAGGAGGACCCGTGGGGCTGGCAGCTGCAGCTCTGCATGGG
>NW_010130448.1:4068-5210 GCF_000699245.1 Pterocles gutturalis | reverse complement strand
TCTCCTTGCAGCTCCCCGGACACACTACCTGGCCGACAGCGGTGAGTGCATGAGCCCGCGGCCCTCTGCAGCTGGTCCCCCACGGCTGGGGGGTCCAGAGCCTGAGTTGGAGGAGATGCTGGGACTGGGAGGGGAGAAGGGGAGAGAAGAAGGAGTCCTTGGAAGGCTGGGCTGGGGTGGAGCTGAGACAGGGCAGAGCTGGTGGCAGCGCTGGGAGAGGACCAGTCAGAGAAACTGGGAGAGGAGGTTGTGTTGCACTGAAGGGTGAGGCGGGAGGGCTGCTGTGGGAAAAGGATTTTGGGGAGAGGAATATCAGCGCAGGAGGAAGGCAAGCTGGAAATATGCTGGAGCTGGAAGGAGTCAGAGCTGGGTGAATGTGGAGCTGGGTAGCAACGTGGGAGCATGGGGGCAGGGTAGCCCAGTGGGTGCTCTCCCAGGGTGTGGGGCTCACCCCTCCCATTTTCCCTTTTGCACCTTGGTGACTTCTTTGCAGATCCTCTCATTTCGAAGTCGGCCTCCCTCCCTGCCTACAGGAGGAACGGGCTGCACAGGGTGAGTGCCTCCTGCCTGCATCTTGCTGCTGCCAGGCATCCTACACCCTAGTAGTCCTGCTCCCCCCTTCTTTGCACCCCGGTTGCCACTGCTGGTCTGTGCCAATCCAAAGTGATGCCTACTGGGGACAGAAGTGCCCTGTCCAGGCACTGCAGGACAGAGGTGCCTGCCCAGAGTGTCCTGCAGGACATGTTTCAGAGGGACACTGGTGTTGCTTCCCAACAGAAGAGCTTTGCTTTATACCCTGGGGCTGGAGGTCAGGAGACCTGGTCCTGCATCCCTGTGACCTGGGCTTGTCACTTCACCTCCTGTGCCTCAGTTTCCCCACTGCCCGGTGTGGGGAGTGGGTCTTGCTTTGGGGGTGGGCGGGGGCCTTCCCCTCTGGGGACATGGCAGATGCCGTGGTGAGCATTTGGAGGGGACCCCCTCTTACTCCTCCCTCCCTCCCTGTATCCCGCCTGCAGCCTCCCAGTGCCGAGCTTTTCCACTATGACAGCACGAACGCCGTCAACTGGGGAATGCGAGGTAAGGCACCGCGGGGCTGGGGAGCAGTGCAGGCAGGGGACCCTGGAGGCACGGAGCCAGCTGCC
>NW_010130448.1:545-4037 GCF_000699245.1 Pterocles gutturalis | reverse complement strand
CCACAGGCAGCTCCAGAAAATGGGGTCCAGGCTGGAGGGAGAAGCGGGGAGATGGGTGGGGGTCCCTGCAGCCCCAAGGGGGAGATCCTGGCAGCAGAGGGGTCAGCGTGGCTCATGTCTCTCTTGTCTTTTCTCTCTCCTCGCAGAGTACAAGGTAAGATGCTCCTGCTCCGAGGAGCGGCTGCCAGCTGGAGGTGCGAGTACCACCCAGAGAGAGTCCCAGAGACATGTCCATGTGTCCCCAAGCCCTTCAGGAGGAAGCTTTGCCCTCTGCGTGCAATTCCCTGCCTTCATCCTCTGCCATCCCCCCCTTGACAGCCCCGTCATGGGACTGTGGGGCTTGCACCAGAGTCTTTCCCCTCTGCCAGGCTCCCGGCACTTGGCCAAGCAAAAGTATCTCTGGGGGAGGACAGAGAGGGGTGGTTGTGCTGGTGGCTCCCTACTCACGCTTGTCCCTGGGTCACTCCTGGTCTCACAGAGTGAGCAGGCTATTCCAGAGCCACCAAGGGGATTCAGGGTGGATTAGGGTCACCCTGAGAGCCAGTCCCTCCTGTGCCTTGTCCTATCCAAGCCCTGTAGGCAGCTGTGCTTCCTAAACCCTGCTAGCCATGGCGGGGGAAAGCCTTGCCCTTGTGGCCCCTGTGGCCCCATTCCCAGGTGTGCCCCAACCATCCTCTTCTGGCTCTGGAGCTGCCCCATGGTCTTCCTGTCCCTACACAGATATACCCCTATGAGCTGCTCCTGGTGAAGACGAGGGGGAGGAACCAGCTGCCCAAAGATGTGGACAGGACTCGGTTAGAGGTGAGGAGAGCCTTTTCCACCAGGGACAATCTCCTCGGGGATCAGAGGGACCCAGTCCTGTGGGGTGTCCCCTTAGCCCTGGTGGGCTGCGAGGGGCTCATGGATGTGTGAGGAGCATCTCCATGGCTCCCCAGGAGCACACACCTGCCAGCACACTGTCACAGTGGTCCTGGCACGCTTGTCACAGTGGTCCTGCTGCTCTGCTGGCTGGGCAGAGCTGGTCCCCATGCCCATGGTGCAAGTGCATTTGGCAGGAGCAGGAGGGCACCGAGTGCTCCCCCTCTCCCGGGTGAGCAATGCTGGGGGCTGCAGCGCCCCATCACACCCCACTGGGTAGGGGACACCATCAGACCCCTTCATGTGCTCTCTCCCCTGCTGCAGCCATAGGGCCCCCGTGGTGGCCATTGGCCCTGGGTGGTCACCAAGGTCCCCAGCATCTTCTCTCTCCCCAGCGCCACCTCTCCCAGGAGGAGTTCTACCAGATCTTCGGCATGACCATTGCCGAGTTCGACCGCCTGGCCCTCTGGAAGAGGAACGAGCTGAAGAAGCAGGCCCGGCTGTTTTAAATGCAGTGCACTATAAATATATACATACCTATAAATATATACATAGAGAGATGTCTATATCGCAGCTCTGTATGATTCTCAGTGCTGTACGTGGCAGAGGCACCTCTGCACCCCTGAGAGTGAATTGGAGTCTGGCACATCATGCTCTTGGTTTCAGTTTCTTTTCCCCCTCCTGTTCCTGTGTCCATCCTTGGGGCTTCCCAGGGGCTAAAGCCACACGAGCCCTGAAGCGCTTGGCATCTGTCCCAACTCACCCATGGGGACAAGGGGGGAGGATTTTCCTGATGCAGCCATGGCACCCAGGGTTGTGTCCTGGGGCTGGGGCGGAGCAGGGCTGTGGGATGAGGGGGTGCGATGGGGAATGTACTGTCCCCCTCTGTGGATTTACATACAGCACGGAAGAGGCCCTGGGTACGTTTGCAGCAAAGCGGGATCCCACCATGGGCTGTTTCTTGCCCTCCCTGCCTTTAACAGTGCCTTGCACCTTCAACCTCATCCTCGGGATCAGAAATGCAGAACTGGGGGCAGGGGACAAGGCAGAGCAGTGGTGGGGTCCCCATGGGGAGCAGGGTTCACCCCTACAGGTCAAGGTGCAAGCCTGACCCTGATGCATCCAGAGCTGGGGGCTTTCCCTGCAAACTGGTATTGCTATGGAGCCAGTTCTTCCTCCCAGAGCATCAGAACCATGGCTTTCCAGTTCATCCCAAAACCAAGCCCTTCTTAAATGAAACAGCCAAAGCTGCCTCCTCCCTTGAGCAGGTTCTTGCTGCTCTTCAGGTCTGTCCAGGGCCAGCAAGCCCTGAAAGCAGGCAAGCTGCAATGCCACCTAGTCCTGAGCAAGCCCTGAAAGTGGGCAAGCTGAGATGCCACCCAGTCCTGGGCCACTGCATCACCCAAGCAGAGGTGGGGGGAGCACCCAGCCCCGCTCTCTGGGGTCTCGGCACTGTGTTAGCAGCCGTGGGAGCAGACTGGCCAGGAGCTGGGTGCGAGGCCAGAGCAGGGGGGCTGGGGGTGCCAGTCCCACTAATTACTGGGCCTTTTCCTGAGGGTTTTCCTGAATTACCACGTCACTGGTGTCACCCTTTGCAAGACTCCAGGAATGAGGGCCATCACCAGGGCCATTCAGCCCTGCAGACTGTTGGGTCTGGGTTTTTTTTGGGGGGGGGGTTTGCATATTTTTTCTTAGAACAAATAGGGTTATTTTCATACATCTTTTCTGGTGTCTGTGGTGCTCTTGTTTCCTTTTCCCTTGTCTGGCACAATTTTCAGGCATACCACAGGACACAGCAGTCCCAAGCAGGCCAGCAAGCCACAGGGCACCTCTGCAAGAGCTGAGCCCGCAGGGTTGCTCCATGGGGACAGCAAGGGTCTTGCCTTCACTGTGCGATGGCCCAGCTCTGCTTCTGCCCGTTCTGGTCCTCTCTGAAACCCTCCTGTCCTGGTGTCTCCCAGTAGATGGACTGAACACCTTCCCTGCCATCACCACCCCGACCACTGGGTGCCCAGCCTGCCCAGCTCATTGCCCCAAAAAGCCATTGCTGGGTCCCTGTGTGAGGCAGGAGAGACACACAGGGCCCCTTGCAGGGGTGGGTTTGCCGGGGTGCAGGGAGCTTGGGGCAGGAGGTGTCCCATCAGCAGCAGCCCCAGCTCTGGGAGCTTTGCACTGGTGTGGAAGGGGCTGGAGCCTGAGGTGGAGATGGCAATACTGCCCTGGTAATTGCTCCTGGCTGCTTTAGTGCAGCATTAAACGAACCAATTGCATTTATAATGATTTGATTCGTACAAAGTATGGCTCCCTAAATCAAGCTCAGCCGTTTGTGGCTGTAAGAAATTTCCATCTCCAGCAGCAGTTTCAGCGATAAAGGCTGGAGGATATTATTATTAATAATACTAACACAACAGCAGGAGTCTTTTCATTGTCAAAGCATTTTATGGACAGTAACTGTTCCCCTCAACTCCCTGCATGGCAAAGATGGGGAAACTGAGGCAGGGCTCATTGCCATCTCTCAGAGCTAAGGAAGTCGCTCCAGTCCCTACCATTCAGGGGCAGCAGACACCCCGTGGGACCCTCATGGGCTCTCATTGCCCCGGGTGTGCAGAGTGAGCAGTGGTGGGGGGTGTCAGC
>NW_010130448.1:0-466 GCF_000699245.1 Pterocles gutturalis | reverse complement strand
AGCGGGCGGCAGCGTCAGTGGCTTGTTCCTCGACCGCAGCCCCAGAGGTCACGCGTGTTATGAAAGAAAATGGGGCTCGATCCAGACAGGAGGGACCAGCAAACACTGGGGAGCAGTGTCCGGGCAGGGCTGGCTCCCAGCTGGGCACGGGGGATGTGAGAGGGGGGTCACTGCCTCCAATCTGCCCTGGGCTAAGAGCACCCCAAATGGGGAAGCCCTGGAGGCCAGTTGCTAATGCACGTCTAATATTTCAATTATTGCTTTCCCAAGTGATAATTGGGTACATGTGAAACCGAATCACTTTTCTGTCACAGCCTGCTGTCCCCAGAAGAGGGCTCAGCTGCAGTCCTGAGACCGGGAGAAATTGTCCTGGGGGTGCCAGGGGTCACTCCCCCACTGCCACACACGGGACAGCCCCTAGCACAGCCCCCAAATCTCCCAAGCCCAGGTCTCCGCTGAGGGCTTT
>NW_010130447.1:0-940 GCF_000699245.1 Pterocles gutturalis | reverse complement strand
CGGGGAGAAACACGCAGGAATTGATAAAATTTCCCAAAATGAAAAAAAAAGGGAAAAGGAACCAAAAAAATTGGGTGAAATTTGTGAGAAATGCGGAAAAATATTCGAATTTCTCAAAATGAAGAAAATTGGGGGGAAAAAAGGGAAATTTGTTCAAATTTGGAAGAAATGGGGAAATTTCTGAAAATTTCCCAAAATGAAAAAAAAAATGGAAAAGGAACAGAAAAGAAATTGTTCAAATTTGTAAGAAAAGCTGAAAATTATTCAAATTTCTCAAAATGAAGAAAATTGGGGGAAAAAAAATTGGTTGAAATTTGTGAGAAATGCGGAAAAATTCTTAAAATTTCCCAAAATGAAAAAAAAAAGGAAAAGGAACCAAAAAAAATTGGTTGAAATTTGTGAGAAATGCAGAAAATTCTTCAAATTTCCCAAAATTAAGGAAATTGGGGGGAAAAAAATGGAAGAAATTTGTTGAAATTTGTACAAAATTTTGAGAAATTACTAAAATTTCCCAAAATGAAGAAAATTGGGAAAAGGAACAGAAAAAAATTTGTTTGAATTTGTAAGAAAAGCGGAAAATTATTCAAATTTCTCAAAATGAAGAAAATTGGGGAAAAAATTTGGTTGAAATTTGTGAGAAATGCGGAAAATTCTGAAAATTTCCCAAAATTGAGAAAATTGGGGAAAATGGGGAGGAGGAAATGGGTGAAAAGGGGCAAAACCCCCCCAAATTCTTCATGAAAATTTTAAAATTTTCAAAATTTAAAACAATTTTAGTTTATTCTAAAATGACATTTTTTAAACGGAACTAAAAACGGGAAGAAAACACCAACAATTATCCAGAAAAGGAGAAAAATGGTTCAAATGAACCCAAAAATCCCCCAGGACCCCCCAGATTTTGGGGTGCCCCCCTGCAGGCACGTTTGGGGTCAGAAAATCG
>NW_010130446.1:2569-31126 GCF_000699245.1 Pterocles gutturalis | reverse complement strand
CAGCGGCGCAGCGATCCCCGCAAGGCGGGTACAACAGCCTCCGCCTAGCCTCCGCACCTTCTCCTGCGTGGACTGTACTCCTGTAACGCGTCGGCTCAACGTTTTGTCATGGTGTTCTGCTCAAGTGTCTTTAACACGGTACGGGAAACCGTAAAAGTTACTTCATCTGCCAGATAGAAATGATAGATGATGTGTTACGTATGCTGTTGCCAATTTTCAGCTGGAATTTAGGAAGGCCCGTTGTGGTGGGCCTCAGCTGCTAAATTGGCTTGTCACAAATAATAACGGGATGTTGTAGCTATAAATCATGAAAATTATGAGATGTAAGAAAGAAGAAGCAAAGCCAGAGTCATGCACTGGGTTTGCAGGGTGAGAAAGAGGTTTCCTTTTGGAGAAAGGCAGACTGCACGCTGTGGAAAGTACACTGTCAATGTGTCTTGACAATGAGTCTCCATGGGGCAGATGCAGTTGCTGCCACCAGTCTCCGTTAGCAGATGTGGGGACATTGCTACAGAGTGTGAGAACATGAGGCATCGTGACTGTGCTCAGCAGAAGCCTCAAGGATTAAAGGGCATGAGGAGAATTCATCCACGTCCCACTTTGCCACAGCAAGAACTTGCTGTGATGAGGGAGAAGTTGGAGCCATGGTGCAGTCTGCTCCACCTGTACGAGCCACTACCACTTGACCTCTTCTTAGGAGAGAGTTAAATTTTGACAGTACTGCCACTACATGGCTTTAGAGGTACCCCTTCATATAGTACTTTTTCCCTATAGTTTTCTTACTTTTTTTAAAAAACATGCCCTTTTTTCATTATATGACCCTGAACTTTCCCCTCTCCTCCTCCTCCTGCTTCTGGAGGCAGCATTCAACTGACAATGATAATCTGTGACTTCAGTTCCCTTGTTTAGATCCATGTATTTTCCTAACTCACCAGGGCAGGACAGGAGAGCTGGAAAACAGCATCAAGGCTTGACCTGCACTTCAGGTTTGCTTCTGTAATGCAAATTATATGGGGAGGTGAGCATTAGGGAATGAGACCCAGAATGGATCAGCAGAGATTTTGTGGGTGAAAGGATGTAAAGACTGAAGGGGAAGATCTGGGTTGTATTGTTTCAGAGACCCAGAGGTAAACATTAGGGAGTGAGACCTGGAATGGATCAGCAGAGATTTTGAGGGTTTAAAGCGTCATCAGAATGGACAGAATCAGTGAGGTTTAGTGATACTGTACGAGTATAAAGTCTTTCTCCCCACTCACTAACTCCACTCTTCCCTGCCTGAACTCAGTGTCCAGAACCTTCTACAATCTGCATCATCTTCCTGCAGGATCTTCATCCCTTTCCTTTCCATGCTGGGGAAGAAAGTTACCTTTTCCAACTCCTGGACCCTTCTTTTCCCCATCTCTCTGAGGTGTGAGGTCTACAGCACACTAAGCCCTGCAGAAGCTCTTGTCCATCCTTCATCTCTTATTGGGAAGATGTCCATTGCAGTAGGTAGAGTCTGGGTCCATAGGTGGGAAGAAGCTGGCTAGAAAGACTTGAGCACTGGATTTGGGAATCCTTCTGCCATGAGAACAAGGGCAGTAACTGCTCTTGGTTTCCAACAAAACAGAAGTAAATTAAAAAGCTATAATACCAACAACAACAACAAAGACTTTCTAGGTTAAAAGACAGGTTGTCAAGACAGAAGCTGTGAACATACCATGGATTGCAAGCTGCCCCCTTGCCTGGGGTCAGAGGAGGAAACCATACCTGTCAACCACCCTACAGAGATCAGCTTGGGCAGGAAGCTAAGGCTCCAAAACCAGCTCTTAAATATAACATTATTAAAATATATGAAACAGTTTTATCTGAATATTGAAGACCCAAAAGGACTGTCTGTCAAGCAGTAAGAGATAGGAAGTCTTATGGTCCTTTTGGGCCCTGTGCTGGTTTTGGCTGGGATAGAGTTAATTTTCTTCACAGTAGCTAGTATGGGGCTGTGTTTTGCATTTGTGCTGAAAAGAGTGTTGATAATACAGGGATGTTTTAGTTACTGCTGAGCAGTGCTTACACAGAGCCAAGGCCTTTTCTGCTTCTCACACCACCCCACCACCAAAAAGGCTGGGGGTACACAAGAAGTTGGGAGGGGACACAGCTGGGACAGCTGACCCCAGCTGACCAAAGGGATATTCCATACCGTATGGAGTCCTGCTCAGCTCAAGCTGAGGGAAGAAGAAGAAAGGGGGGATGTTTGGAGTGATGGCCTTTGTCTTCCCAAGTAACTGTTAAGCCTGATGGAGCCCTGCTTTCCTGGAGATGGCTGAACACCTGCCTGCCAATGGGAAGCAGTGAATAAATTCCTTGTTTTGCTTTGCTTGTGTGCGCAGCTTTTGCTTTACTTATTAAACTGTCTTTACCTCAACCCATGATTTTTCTCATTTTTACCCTTCTGATTCTCTCCCATCCCACTGAGGGGGTAGTGAGTGAGCAGCTGTGTGGTGTTTAGTTGCTGGCTGGGGTTAAACCATGACAGGCCCAAGAAGCAGTGACACAATGAGCTTTTTTTGCTTGGCCCAAACACTTTGCTCTAGGAAATACTTCTGTTGCACAAGGGCATTGTGTATGTGCCCCCAGTGTCTAATTTCCACCTTGTGAGCTTAATAAAGTACATATAGTTCTGTAAGTTACTTGTGTAGTGTAAAAATATATCCCAGTGTAAACTAAATGGAAAATTATGAGTTATGCCACTCTTCATTACTTGCATTCAGTGATTGTAAATTACTCATAAGAACTGATTTTTCAGAGGGTTTTTTTAATGTTATGATTAAATGTAAATATGGACTTTGGCAAGAATGGAATTTTTGGTATGTGCAAAGTTGAGTGTTCTTATCTTTACTCATTCACAAAATTCAACTGAAATATCATTCTACTTGCGAAAGCATGTAACTACTTGGTGGCTGTAGAATTTAATTCAACCATGACACTGAAAAAAATGCAGTACTGATGGTCCCTCATAATTTTGTGTCATTTCATCATATTGATTACTTCACATTGTAAACTAGTAGAAAGTATGTGGCTGAATACATCATTAAACTCCTGTGTAGCCTGTCTTTGATTAAATTAATGAAAGTATTTTAGGAGCTGCTTTGTTTGTTGAATGAATTGGGAACAAAACTGTCATGAATTTATTGCAATAAGTAGACCTCATCAAATCCACTTGAAAGGTTTTTTATGTTATTATTTTCTATTTTTTCAGTTTCTTTGGAAGTTATTTCCTTGAGTAAGATGTTATCTCAAGACCATCTACAATAGTTTCTTATAGGTTTAGAGCCTAATTATGTCTCAATACTCTTCTAACTTTGCAGATAGGAATCTGAACCCAGAGAAATGAAGAATGAAACCCACAACATGCTCTGCCTTGCCCTGGAGTTCCCAGGCCTGAAATGGGAGCCCAGCCTTTGTGCTACAAGGAAGTGCATGGAGGCAGGTATTTACAGAAACTGAGCAGGAGCCATCCTGGCAGCTCAGCGGAGCATGCCAGGAGAAGGCACTGTGCCTGAACCTAGTACTGCTCAGAAAGGAGCTGACTTCCCTTGCCAAGAGCTGTCAGCTGTGAATTCTCCCAGGGAGCTGTGCACCTTTTTCCAGGCCACGTCTGCCTTTCCAATGGAAATGTTGCACAGATACCCTCCCTTGTCTTGTGTGCTCTGGTTTGGCCACTAGCCAAATGCTTACAGCACTCTAGGAAGTTGAGGGTTGTTTTCAAAGTTGCAATGTAATTCAAAACATTGACTTAAAAGCATGTGTCTGTAGCACAGGCACTAGAAAACTGGGATTGCTAAGGTGAGCCCCTTTCAGCTTTTTATATTGGAAGATACTATGTGTAAATGACTACTTATTGACTGGAGGGTCTTCTCGTATCTGAGTCACCACTGAATGCTCTAACTACTGTGATGGTGATGAAAAACTTTTTACAAGTTCCCACTGTCCTTTGTGGAGGACATGTTATGATCTAGGCACCTACTGAATTGGTTCCTGTAGATGAGAAGGGTAGGCTGATTCCTAATTTGACAGCGTTGCTTGGATGTTCAGCGGAATGATGCTCCAGTCAGCTCAACAGACACAGAACTGGATTTTAAAAAACAGTGGCTAAAACCTTTTAACACCAAAGCATTTCACTTTCAAAACATTTCTGTTTGAAATTACTTTTTTATTTTGAGATTCCTTCATGTGTGTGTAAAAGAGACTCTGCTTTTAGCTAAAAATCTATATACAACATTTCACTTGGGGTCAAAGTATTCATTGTATAATTTGAAATTATTGGGGTTTGTACATTTTAGTTTACTGTTGCTTTTAGAATGTTCTTCTAGCAAAATGGAAGTTCCAGGCTGGGCCAAAACAGTCAGCAAACCAATGATCCATCCATCTCTATTCACAGAGACATACTTGGTAACTCTGACTGTATCCAGCAGCAAAACTTTAAGTGCAAGCAGCAAGAGAAGAACAAGTAAGGATGTGAATGAGATACTCTGACAAATGCCTATGGGATAGTTGATTTCTGCTACAGATTTGCCATCTCTCTGAAAGGAGATTGAGAATTTTATGAACACCATTTAAGTCTCTTCCTGCATCTAAAACAGACCAGGTGAACTGCACTCCAAAAGTGCCTGTTGTGCTCCATAGAGAAAAATGCAGCTTACGTAACCAGCATGGGCTCTTGCTGTGACAGTGTAAAGCCAGATAAGATGAATCCCACCTGCACTGTGTTCCAGATAGAGAAGACAGAATTGCTTAAAAAGAATAAAACAATCAGGAATTCAGGTTTTACAAAACATGCTAATATGGAGTTGGAGTTGTTTTCTGTAATAAATACCTGTTTTGGGTGGACCGTGATTCATCTGTCTGACAATCCCTAATTATAAGGTCTAATTCTTACCCAGCTGGAATGCTTTTTACTCAGCACTGTGGGGGGAGTGCTGACTTCCATTATGGTAACAATAAACTACCAGAGCACCTAGAGAGAGGTGGACTTCACAGATTTTATTTTTAGAATATTGAGGATAAATCTTGAATCTGTTGAAGTCAATTAAAAACTCACATCAACTTCTGCTGGGATAGGGTTTCTCCCTAGGTCTCAAATGAACAGGGGAATCAGCATCCTGAAGAGATTTTTGCACACTGTATCTACTTGACAAACTCTGTTTCTTGTTTAATTCTGTTTTATACTGCAGAGATCAAGAAGTTCCAAGAAGCTTTCAGGCTTTCAGTCAGAATGAGGCTATTGAAAAACATGACCTTTTATTCAAAAGCCACTACCTGCAGTGGCTGTTGACTGCCACTGTGAATACTGACCTCACAGCAGAGTACTAGACATCACTGAACAGCACAGAGTGTTGTGTTCTCTACAGTCATGTAGAGAATATATTTACATTCCCGTTGCCCAGTAGGGGAAATTGCCATCTCTCAGGGCTTACAGCACCCCCAAAGAAAGAAAGACCTTCTACTTTTAGTAACACTTAAGACATAGGATATATCTGTTCGCATTTGTACACACTCGAATTCACAGTAGCATCATGTATGTCCACATTCACCATAAAACTTGGTACTTTTACATTTGCAGTGGATACTCAAACTGCTACGTCCAATTGACATGCCCTTTTAAGTCATTCTCATAATTCCTAAGACCCCCACATAAGTATTTTTAAATTGCTGTGCAAATAAACCTAAACACAGAAAATTACAGCCTGTGATATTAAATTAGTGAATTGACTCATTAGAAGACAAGCACTAAGTTCATTGCAAGAAACCACAGCAACTCAGCTAATCTGTCTGAAATATACTTCCATAAGAATCTTCATTGAGTCTATTAATTAGACTTACCGATGCTCACGCTAGTAGGGCTTTCAAGTCAATAACAATCTACCACTAAGTATGGATCCATAGTGTGAATAAAATCAAAACCAAGGCCGCCTTTTGAGAGAATCAGGGTTTAGTGCTTAAAGAGTCCATTAAAGCAATTATGCCATGGGTGCATTAAAAGTGCAACCTTGCTTCTGAGGTTCCTTCAGCAAATAATGGTTGTCCCTGCCTTAGTTCCTCCAGCAGTAGTTTGTCTCTGTCAGAAATTACAGATCTTCTGAAAAAAATAACAACAAAAACCAACAGCTTTTTGTGTTTATTTAACACTTTCCCTTTTTGTACTGCTAATGTCTTTTATCAATTTGGCCGTAGGAGAATGCATACTATTCACATTTTAAAGCTGGGAAAAATTACACAAAAATTCTGGGTCAGCCCATGATCCACATTCAGATCAGTGTCAGAACAGAAGTTCAGGACTTCTTGACTAATTTTTTTTTTTTGCAAGATTTCATGATTTTTTATGGGCCTTTAAAATGAGAGATTTAAAAATTACTTCAAGAGAGCCATGAAAATAGTAAAAATTATGTAACATGTATAGTGACAGGTTCTGGACTGGAACAACTATCTCTGTAGCCATGCAGTAAAACAGAACTGAGCTAGCTAAAAAAAAAAAAAAATACTTTTTATTCTCCAGAACAACTCATCAGACTCAAAGAACTGAAGGCATGTGCAGGCACAGGAACAAAGTGGGACAGGGATGGGAGGAGGGAAAGAAGATGTCTGCTTAAGCCACGATTGCTATTGAAAAAAGGAAAAAATGCATGTTAGACTATTGCCTCAATGCGCTGGGGTTCAGATTCCATTGAGAAGTACATGTTGGAGCAGGTCCTGAAGCACAAGGTGTAACCAAAATTTTACCCAAAAATAACAACTAGCTGTCCCAAACTAGGTCCCCGATGTACTCCTGCATGTAATCAGGGTGACAGTACACCCAAGGGCCAGCCTGCTTTCAAATGACATGTGGTTTCTGGGTGTCATAATAAGGCAATTCTAGAACATGCAGAAATTACTCTTTAAATCTGATTTTCAGTTTTGTTCAGTGGTTCAGCTGTAAACTGGACTATAGTTAGATTAGAAGGGAAATTCTTACATCACCAAAAGCTATGGGTGAAAGTCAGGACATGATCTAATGAGTCGCTTCTATTCCTAATTTCTGTGGTACACTCAAACAGACAAGAATGTAAATGGATGAAAGAAGGATATCATGAATTATCGTGTTTCCATTGTTTCCTTTGTCTAGTAAGAAAAATAACAAAGTGCAGAAAAAGTTTACCTGTGTGATTATACATGTTAATAAAAAGATTTCCATTGTCAGTCTATGTGTAGTGAAGCTAGTATTTACCTCAGAGCTATATAAATAAAATATGCGAATCGCTTTATACAATGTGTCCCTGTGTAATAAATGGATCTCACTTGTTGTGGTTTATTGTGACTTCCCACCAAAATGTAAGGTTGTATTCTGTATAAATGACTGGGTTTATTTTAGCTAGTCTATAATGTTATTGGAAAATGGAGATGAAGATCCAGTTACCACCAGATTTTCCCATCTTCTGATCAAAATTCTTCTTTGAGACCAAAAGCAGTTAGAATTGAACACACTGAGGCTACCCATTACATGTAATTGAGATTACCTTCATCTCTTCAAGAGAAGAGGCCGCTTGGACACTTCCCCTCAGTTTTGGAGTTGCAGCTTCCCTGTAGCATGAGAAGTGCAACTGCATTTTGACCTGTGCAAGGAAATTTTGTTATGGTTGCCTATGGTTGTTTGAAGTCAAAAGTGAGTCTCTAAACATAACATGCATTTTATTCATGCAAAGGTGCATAGCAGGCACAGATGGGTTAAAAATAACCACATCTAATTAAGCTTTTTTTTCACAAGTTTTACCAAGCTCTGTGCAGGCAGCTGCCTACATCTCTATCAGGGAAACCAAACCCCTGATGATGATTCTCTCCTGGTCAAAATGTCACCTCCAACATCTGAAACCTGACACTGTCTCCTGGAGAGGTAAATATCGACTCGTGTCCTTTTGATCCTCAGCTCTGGCATTGTGAAGGAGGAATGAGAAAATAGACTTGCTGTGCAGGATATAAGTATGTTATTTGCCATTTCTCTATTAATGGTTCTACTATTAGTGCTTCTTTAAGAAGTGAGACCTTTGCTGTCTTTCTTTCCTCTGAGGTCCGTAACAGCTCTGGTAACTATAGTCCAGTAGAATCAAAGGACTCTGAGGAAGAAGATCTGGTAGTCCTAAAAGCACTCATCCTTGTTCCTACCTCTCACTCCTGTTTATGAAAAGAACCAAATGAGTAATGGAAGTGCAGAGTTTTAACCCCTCTGTCGTGGTAAGAGCCTAATTGCAATACATTTACTGGAATCACCTTCATGATAGAATTATGAAGGACAAAACTCCACTCTAGCATTGTTATAACTACTTCACTCTTCTCTACTAGCTCAAAATCTTTAAAGGTTTTCAGCACTTTTCAGCATGAGCCATGTGCTTCTTCTATGGCTGGATGAAAATACATTCATGTATGCCATGGTAATTTCTACATCCCTTCTGAGACAGAGTCAGAGTCATCTAGAACGTCTTTGAATCCGCAAAATGAAACCAGGAATTCAGAAAGTCCTTCAGAGGAGCAGAGTACTGCTTGAAGCCTGCCTGCAAGTCCAGTTTTGCACCTTTGTAAGATCAGACTTAGAAAGATGCATGCATTTTGCCCAGTTGCAAGTCTGACAGTGTCTCCTCTGTTCTACCAGTGGCAACTCTGGTAGCCCTTCACTTTCTACACATAGGCAGAACATTGCAGCCCCACCTTTCCTCAGCACCACTGCCCTCCAAAAAAATGTTAAAGTTAGCTGGTGTGTCATTGCCCTGCATAACGAGATGTATTGCAGCTGGCTTCCCTTTCTTGAATGCTGGGAATCAGCTAATCCACTTGCCTTCTTTCTGTTGTTATATCTATAAAAACAAAACCTTACCCAGACAGGTAGACAATGAAACTGCCTACATCCAGCATGACCAAAATTGTCTTCTCTAAAGTCAGTGCTTCTGTTTTTAAAAAAAAGACAGGGAATGGAGATTTGAGTCTTATGTACATACCGGGCTGGAAGGTGATCTTCAGGAAACTGAGTGTTTCTCTGCCCTTGGCTTGTTAAAGAATCGCATTTTCAGATTAGTAGCATGAAAAATGCTATACAAAGCGTTTGCCTGGTGTTTGTGTCACCAGATTAACTAGGGTATTCTCACTTCATCCTTCCTCTGTCACATAGCTAGGACCATACTGCATTTTCATCTACCTTTTACCCCTTGTCTTAAGTTTGACTTTGTTGGTTTGTTCCAATCATCAAACTTCTTCTCTTTCAGTTTCAGCCACTTAGAACAGCAGATTTTTTTTACTCAAGCGAGAGGGGTTTTTTTGCCATGTTGGGGTTTTATTTAGGGCAAACTCTCAGAGATAAGGGCAGCTAATACATTCCACCAGCTTACTACTATGGTTGTTGCTAGTGTGTCCTCTGCCTACTATTTCTCACCAACAGGCTTTGTTCTTTGTCTTGATCTGGTGTAATTCCCTGCTTGCTCACCTCGATACAGCAGAATGATTACTTGAACCTTGTTTAGATTTTTTGAGTCTAGCTTCTGTTTCTCTACATGTCTGCTGCATCTTGTTATTTGTCTTTCCTGTGTGTCGTCTTTCTCTGTCCGGAGAGATCCCCAACTGTCTTTGTTGGTTTGGGCAGCACTTTTCACTGAAACTCTTTTGTCTTAAGCCTGGAGTCCCCAGCCTACAACAGGTGAAGTTTCATTTGAGACCGCACACAGACACACATTCACAGACATGCACACACACTCCTTCTCAAGCTCGCAGCTCAGGGAGCAGGCTTGCCTTTACAATTAATAGCTCCTCCGTTATTCCCTAAATGCTCTTAGTATGTTTCCCTGGCAAGATCTTATTCCTGTCATTGTTTTGTTTCCTCTTTGCTCTGCCTTACAGTCTACTTTTATTTGTCAGAGCGGTATTTTCAAGATGAGGCAGATACCAACATAAATTAATAAATAAATCATACTAATCTCATCTTCTTTCTTCACAGTGTGAACTTTCCACCCCAAAATTTGTTATCTGGTGAAGTCTGGGCTGAAATCTTCTTTTTCCTTGTTCTTCTCCAAAATACGAAGTGTTCTTACGTGATCATTAGCTGTAAACTGTGGTACATTAGGGTAAGAGCCTGAATAGTCTTGTAAGTGGGATGAAGCCCACTCTGCCTCCCCATCCATGTAGCTATGGAGATTCCTTTCATTCCACCATCTGGAGGCTGGAGTGCAGATGGAAAACAGCTCTCCACAGAGGGAACAGTACCTAGATTAAAAAATCTAACGCCGTGAAGATTTTCCCATCTTTTTAATCCCCCTATTTTGCTATATGAATTTTGTGTCCTGGTTCTTTTTCTCTAGCAGGTGATTCCACATGCCCAGGAACCTGTCCAGGTGCCTGACACATAAAATGCTTCTTTTGTGCTACCCTTTAAAAAATCCTTTTGTACCCCATAAGTACCTCAGAAAATATCATACCATTAACCAAATATCATACCATTAACCAAGATGCATTATCTTTCTATGTGATTTCCAATATTTAGATTTTAAATATAGTATCTTTAAAAACACTTACATACACACACATACAAACACATGCATGTATGCACACTTGTAAAACTACAAGTGTGTGTATGTCTTCATCTCCCTCAGGAAAGCATTTGAAATACATCCAGCACACACACGTGGAGAATAAAAAAATGTACTGAAAAGTAGTATGCCACATAAATTGTTCAGTAAGAGTGAAAGGATTAAAAGCTTCATATTGTGTTTATGAAATCAAATCTTTGTGTCTCTGCTCTGTGCATCCCAGATCATAAGATAATGAATAGTTCCATAGCAACAAAAGTCTACCACTAAACCATTACCTTGATTTCAATTCTTGAACAGAAATAAGATAAAAAAAGGAAATACCAGCCCTAAACTTGAGATAACAGCAATGATTTAAATAGGCTGGTCCTGAGTATCTCTTTAGTCAGAAAATTAAAATGTTTATCATTTTATCATTGAAAAGAAGGACATTAGAATGAATCAAATAAGGCTGCCTTTGGGTTCACAAATTAAGTATTCGTTACTCAGTTATAAAGTCTTTGAGTCACCTTAGCAATTTTTAGTGATCAGGGTATTGCTTTAACATTGATGTAGAATTCAAATTACTAGTGGCTCTGATGCTATTCAGCAAAACACAAGAAAGCATCCACCTATTAGGGAGATCAATATGGAGAACAGCAGCACATATTAACCGACTTAAAAGCAAATGGTTCTGCAACTAAAAGAGATACTAATAAATTATCAGGATCAAGGCACAGGGTGCAACTCCATTTGTTAGTGGCCGATAACAAAATAAGAAAAATTCTCATGCTGTTCTAAAAGTGAGTATAGAACCATTTTCCTTCTCTCAAATATTAGAAACCAAACCACAGTTCCAAAGAAATAAATAACAAACTCCCCATTCCTTTTAACAAGAGTACACTGTTATTCTGATGTGAGGTCTTACAGTTTACGTATTAGTTTCGAAGTGTATAAAAAATGACATGCTTTCCTCATAGCCATGTCCCTGGGGACTTCGAGAGGTAAGACACTGAAAGCAAAGTTACATAACAAATACATAGTTAAATGTACTTCGTATTACATCCTTGAAGCATTTGGCCGTGTCCTATCTGGTCTTTTTCCTAAAATACCCACATATGTATTATAGTTAGTCTCTCCTCCAGGTACAACACTCAAAAATGCTTAAACAAATTAGTATTTCAAGTACAGTCATACTATTCCCTTGAGATCCAAGGGGCTCAATTCTCAGTCATATTTATATGCTTTTAATCACTTTGCAATGTAGTGGGCTTCTAAAACCCTTCAAATGTGTATAAACAGTCCCTCTGAGAATAACCTTTGTCTAAAGAGTTTCTTTTTCTGGTACAGCACTGGGATAGGGCTCCGGAGCATCCCTTTTCCCAGAGGCCTGTGCCAGGAGACAGTGCAGGAGGTGGTAGGTGGCACATGAGCATGTCAGGAGCGTATTCAGTGTTCGGTGATCTAGAACTATGCTCTGGTATCCAGGTGTCACGCAGAGTGCTTTATACGTTTATGGTATCCTTAATGATCGCTGAGAAAAAAAACAAGAGTCAAACCTTTACAGTGACAAAAGCATCAGTGATACTTTATTAACAAGTTGGATGTGTCTGAGGGAATGAAAACATGACAACAACATGCTAGACTTCATCCTGACTTCCCAGCTATTTTCCAGAGCAGAGTATAATATAGTATTTTGGTCTAAATTTGACTGAATATTATAATGTTTCAAGAGAGTACTCTGCCAGAGATGCCAAACCATGGAGAGAATTTTTTTATAAATACATACATCTGTGTGGACATATAGTGTATGTGCATGTGTATATACAGAGAGACCATCTTCTGAATTGGAATAAAATAATACAATCTACCAATTTTGCTTCCCTAGAAGAAAATGTGGTGGTTAATCATAGAATCATTTAGGTTGTAGAAGACCCTTAAGGTCATCAAGTCTGACCATTACAAATACATTATACTTTACATGTGATAACTGATGGCAAGAGTGATCTTGAATATAGCAGAAACAACATACTTTGGTGCAATAACAGTTTAGAAACTGAAAAAAAAATAAAAATTAGAAGTGCCCAGAGTGAAAGGTTTTTTCCAATATTTCACTTAACAAGAGTTCAAAGATTTTGATCATTCGGGTCGAACTGAAGAATCTTGGTTCAGGAAAAATGAAACTTCTTCTTTTATTTTGAATGATTTTTAATACACCAACACAAAATTACTTCAGTTTATAAATGTTTTAAACTGTTTTTTAAAGTTTTTAAATGTTTTTAAAATAATAAAGATATACATTTTTGGTTTTAAAACATTTGGGATAACTGTGGAAAAACTCAGTAAAAATAACACAAAATCCTGGGTTATTTAGGTTAATCCAGATGTCTTGATATTGAAAAAGAAGCCTGCAGAGGGCGGGAAATGTATTTTTTAAGTAGCACAGGTCTCTGAAACCCATCACTATTCTTTCTGCTGAGCTGAAGTTTATCCTGTGCAATTCCTCGCTAACATAAAGCCGAGGGATGTGATTGACATTCAGCAAACAGACAGCTTAGGCAGTGTACGATGGGGAAAACATTTCCACTGTAGCAGTTTGAAGTGCTGGTGTATCTAATGAAATCCATGCACTGCCACTTTGCTAGCTCTTCTCAGCAATACAGAATATTTCCACTTGATGGCACCAAATTTTTTTTTTTTTTAAACCTCTACTCAGAACAATTCTCTAACAAAAGAGATGCTGAATTCCGAGGAGATAATCAGGGAAAAAAACATGCTTTTTTTCTGAGCACATTTCTTTTCTTAAAAATCTGGAATTGTTTATGGGAAATAGAGTGAATTTGTTCCAGTGGCTTTGTCTCTTCTGTATGACCATGACCATGTAGTCATTCAAACTGCCTACTTTTTTTTTCCACTGCTTAAAAAGTATCTCCTTTCAGTGAAGTAAAGGTTGTGTTATTATATTGTTATAAGAGTCAGCCTCTGAATGTAGATGAATCATGCATTTTAAGATAAATTTGATTCTGGACCCATCCTTGAAACTCATAATGCATTTGCTTGTTTTAAAAATGAAAGGTGCCCATACAGATCATAGCAAAATAACAGGCAATTTTTAAGGGTTGAGTATCAATTTTGATTCTTACCCTAAATTACCTGTTGCTTATTAGTAGTAATTACTGACTAGTAATTCTCCAATAGCCTTGACTACTTTAAAAACAACTTTTAAACCTTGCTCGTATGTTCTGTTTAGACATTAAACAAGCAAAACTGTAGTTTAAATAGTTGTCCAGGTCTTGGAGATTTCACAAGCTTTAGACAATGGTCAGCATCATGTACAATGTACCAGATAATAATAGACTGTGTACTGGATACTATTAGATTACAGTAAATATCCATTTATTGTTTCTCATCTCCTCTTTCAGCAATAAGCTGGGTAAGGCAGAACGGAGTCCTGGGTCTGTGTGGCACCTGCATGGGGGAAGGAGGATGACCCTGTTCATGACTAAGCCTCCCAGATACTACAGTGAAGCAAATCATGCACAGAACCATCTGCTGAGGTTCCACAGCTGCAAACTAGCATTTTAGTCACGTATAATGAGATCTGTCATGTTTCTGTCTGCAGAACAGAAAATGCAGTGCAGCATTGGGGTTTGGAAGGATGAGGGGAGTAGTCCTGGACAAGGAGAGGATTAGGAAGCAAGGAGAGATCGGTCCTGTGTATGCATCCAAAATTAAGGTACCAGTTAAGGGTTTTCAAGGCAAAAGATAATACCAGAAGTCTTCTGCCACTGACAGTATTTTTGTCTGGGCCTTGCAGGAGCAGACTCTGCAATGCATGTTCTATATGTTGTGCGTATGTGCAGTAGACAAGCTGTATTTATTGTGCAGCTGCAGATCAACTGCTTAGTGTCTGCAAAGCAGGGCTGACACTTCCCACATACGTTACATTTGCTGGGTGTCCATGACAGAGCTGCCCATGCACATGCATCATCACTTTGATGTTCAGATATGCAATATGATTGGAGCTACTGTCGCTACCGTGACCAGGCTGCTAGATGTCCAAAAGTCTCACTCAACATAAAGGAAATAGGACATCTTTGCAAAAGCCTAAGTATAGATTGCTTTCATCCACAAATCACCCTCCCCTCCTGCCACCTGCTGTCTTCTACCCTTGAGGTCCAAACTTCCCAGTTGAGTCCTGAGTCCACCTCTATAGGACTACTCCAATCCATGAGTTTTAAAGGGTAATCCAATGCAACCTGTTCATCTTCCTTCAGCTGACAAATCTGTGATGTCTGATTTCGTATCTTCTTCGGAAGTATCTTGGAACCCTTATTTCCATGAGGTTTCTCTGTCTTCTACGAGGCTGTAAGCCACTTGCCCAGTCCTGGTTCCCATCAGGAAGATTTTCACGCAATCTTAGTTCCATTTGAGACCTCCTCTTGAGGTCAAACTGCTCTCTTTGAGGATGTGAACATTTCAAGTATCTGGGATTCCTGGACCAGGAACTGAACTCAGTTGCCGAGATCAGTGTCTCTCATAGCCTGGCTTTCCTCCTTTCCTCTTTAGAAGAAGAGCATGGAAGAAAGCCCAGTCCTACAAACATGTAAGGACAGCACTATTCATTGAAACTCAGTTATTATTTTAAACAAGTCATCTTTTATCTTTTCCAATAACATCACTCATTACAACTAACTATCAAACAAAAAAGCTTTTTGTTTTACTTTATGCTCTTATTTCTTCCCTGCACATTGCTGTCGTTCAGTTACTACATGACATTTATGGTGCTTCGTTTTCTGTTAGAAGCTGAAAAAAAAATGGCAAGGAAATCCAAGAGCCTGTGAAAAGAGCATGAGCCTACTTTCTGGCTCTGGAAAGTACAAAGAGCAATCATTACTAGCCAGAGCTTTATTAGAGAGGAAAAACAGCAGCTGGGGGCAATATTTGTCTTTTCCTCACACAGAGGAAGAAAACTCCTGGCACCATAGCACCTTCCCAAGTCACTTCAGCTGCCCAGAGTCCATCCCAAAGCTGCTTCTCCAGGAGCAGAGATCTTGCCAAGGCACGTAAGCCCCAGCACACACTCTGCTGCTGCCATTCTGCTTAACTACATGGGGTTTAATTAACAGATGCACTTTCTCTAGGACAGAAGTCTGACAGCCAAACTCATCTTTCATGGGCAAGTTAATCTCACTTAAACCCTTGATTTTCCCCATATAAGAGAGGTTGTTCATGTTAGTCTTACTTCACAATTAAACCAGAAGTTACTAATGCCACAAAAAAAAACCCACCCCTCTTTTAATTTCTCTTTCCCCTCCCATATTCTGACAGCTACTTTTGCCCAAGCAGTATCCTGACAACATACCCATGATTTAGCTCTCGTGTTTTAGCAATCATTTACTGCTATTCCACACAAGTTCTGAATGCCCTAATTTTTATTACTGAAAATTATTTTAAATTAGAAAGTGCTGGAGCAAAGGGAAAAGAATCATACAATCGTAGAATGGTTTGGGTTGGAAGGGACCTTAGAGTTCATCTAATTCCAACCCCCCTGCAATGGGCAGGGACACCCTCCACTAGCCCAGGTTGCTCAAAGCCTCATCCAGCCTTGAACACCTCCAGGGATGGGGCATCCACAACTTCCCTAGGCAACCTGTTCCAGTATCTCACCACCCTCACAGTAAAGAATTTCGTCTTTATATCTAGTCTAAATCTGTCCTCTTCCAGGTTAAATCCATTATCCCTCGTCCTGTCACTGCATGCCCTTGTAAAAAGTCCCTCCCCATCTCTCCTGTAGGCCCCCTTCAGGTACTGGAAGGCCGCTAGAAGGTCCCACCAGAGCCTTCTCTTCCCCAGGCTGAACAACCCCAACTCTCTCAGCCTGTCCTCATAGGGGAGGTGCTCCAGCCCTCTGATCATCTTCGTGGCCCTCCTCTGGACCCGCTCCAACAGCTCAACGTCCTTCTTTCATTGAGGGCCCCAAACCTGGACACAGTACTCCAGGTAGGGTCTCACGAGAGCAGAGTAGAGGGGCAGACTCACCTCACTCGACCTGCTGGCCACGCTTCTCTTGATGCCAGGAGCCAGTTGGCCTTCTGAGCCACAAGCACACATTGCCACGTCATTTTCAGTTTTTCATCTACCAACACCCCTAAATCGTTCTCCTCAGGGCTGCACTCAATCCATTCTCCACCCAGCCTGTATTTGTGCTTGGGATTGCCTTGACCCATGTGCAGGACCTTGCACTTGGCTTTGTTGAACTTCATGAGGTTGGCATGGGCCCACCTCTCAAGCCTGTCCAGGTCCCTCTGGATGGCATCCCTTCCCTCTAGCACGTCAACTGCACCACACAGCTTGGTGTCGTCCACAAACTTGCTGAGGGTGCACTCGATCCCACTATCCGTGTCACCGACAAAGATGCTAAATAGCACCGGTCCCAGTACCAATCCCTGCGGAACACCACTCGTCACTGGTCTCCATTCGGACATTGAGCTGTTGACCACAACTCTCTGAGTGCAACCATCCAGATGGCAAGGATGCATGCAAAGATGTATGGCAATGACAAATAATTCTGCAAGCATCCTACCCACATACTTTTGTCTCTGCTTTTTTTCTGTCACACAGGCTTTGTGTTTAATTCTGGCTGATGTTATGAAGTTGTTAGGAAATGACTGCATCTGTGCTTAGATCCTGTATGATTCTAGCTGTAAGATACTGCTTTGCTTACTTTCTATTTAAGGGTATTTCTGACATGGTTTTAGTAACCACGCTTAAGTCTAGGTGCCATGCTCTAGTCTAAGGTTTCAGAGACATGTGGTCCAGGCCATTTTGCATCCATATTAATTATAATGGAAGAGCTCAGGCATGACCTAGGACCCCCACATGTTTTACCTTTCTCAGGCAGGAAGCCAGCTGGTCCTCTCCAAGGCAGGTGTAGAAGATACCCAACACATGGGCAGTAGGGATAACCTGGGAGTTTGGGCTCCAGTAAGAGTTTAAGCTCTGAGACTTACATAGCCCCAAGACTACATATTCAAATCGCTGTTTATTCACAAGCCTTTCAGTGTATCCATCTACAGTTTTTCATTTCCCTAAGCAGTCTTGCCAAGATGGTATAGTGGCAGCAGAAAAAAAAAGTATCTGATCACGGCTGTTGTGCTGACTAATGCCAGGAATGTGTTCTGCAAGGACTTTAGAAAACAGAAGCCACTGAAGAGAGCTGAACTAAGTGAAAGGAGTTAATGGTGTTAATCTGTGCAGGATCTGAAGCAGCTAAGTGGTCTACAATCCAGGAAGCTGCTCATTTCCAAATAGTATTGGGCAAAAAGACAGAGATATCAGCACAGCAAGGGTCTCAAGTGGAAAGCTCACTGAAAAAGAGAGGGAAAAATCAGATAGGTTGTTTATGGCATTTGAGTACTATTGTTTTGTCAAGAAAAAGACCTTCATACAAACAAGTGTTTTCTATGAGACAAATCAGGAACCCACAGAGGCAGCTAATGAGCAGGTAACCCAGTTATACCTATTAATACAAGATAGCTTGTTTCAAGCTATCAAGTTTCACTGAGACATGTGACATGATGATAACAAAGATCACAAGAGGATGGCACTCAAAAGAAATACAAAAGAGATCACTAACACGGGACAACTTCATATTAGAAAAAATCATCAGAAAGCCAGAACAAGCTATTCAGAAGATCAGAGAAATAATCACTAGCACCAGTGACATACATAGTATAAAACAGAAAAGTAGTACCAGCAAAAATTTACATACACACAAAATGAAGCAGTATGGCACCAACTTAGAAATAGAAGCACGTAGTAAAGGCAAAGATGTTACAGGTTTTTAGCAGATGTGTATCGTATCATGCAGGAAAGGAATGGGTATTATTAGCGAAGCTATGTACAAAGTGACACAAAGCAAAGCATTTTACATTAGCATCCCATACAGACAAACAGGAAAAACAGGTCATACAGGGCACACAACTGAGAACATCTCCAAAAAAAGTAATGTAGCAGCAGTGAAACAATTTTCCTTTTGAATACTCTACAAACTAGGACCTGCATTGTGGTAAAGCTTATGTAAATATCTCAACAGATCCTGAAAAAAAGCCAACATTTAAAATGGATGTTGAAATGCAAATAAGCTGCATCTCTTGAGAAAGAAGGTAGATAAAGTTTAGCCCGTACCATGAGAAGTATGATTAACAATATATACAATGCAGAAGGCACAGAAAGAAAATGCTAGGACCACCGCCAAAGGAAATGCATCAGTCTGGTTTTCCATGCAGGAGGACGTGCCTGCAAACAGAGCATATGAATACATTTGCTAAAACTTCTACTGGTAAAGAACTAGTCACAGCTGAGGAAATGAAAAAAAAAAAATTGAAAACTGAGGGTATTGCTGTTATTAAGAATAATTAGTCATGGTATTTGTGAATGCCATCTATTTTCTGAAGAATGCGTAGTCTGTGGGTAGAATTAGGTAACTGGTGCACGTGGCCGTGTGCCTACCAGAAAGGCACAGGAAGGTCTTATTCGGCCAACTCAGCATTGGGTGCTTACAACTACAGGCTGATTATCACTACTCCGTCTATGCCCTATGAAAGAAAAGAAAAAAAGCATATCTAAAGCACAGTTCATGCATCACTTTTAGAGATTGATCATTCTCTAGATGTGCTTATTTCTCTCCAGTAACTCTGAGGGTAATCTGGACAGGTAGATCATTGGTAGACAATTAGACTGTGAACACCTTCTATTAAGGAAGATTAATATCAAATAAAGCACAGAAAGCAATGCTTTCCAATGATTCTCTGTATCTGTTGGACAGAATTCCTGAAAAAAATGCATGTATTCTGAAGTCCTGCATGTAACACTTGTTTAGTTTGAATACTTGTAGGTCATTTGCTCTTGCTGTGAGCAGTTTGACCCAGGACAATATGTTAAGTCAGGCTCATCACTTGTTATAGAATCAGTGACACTAAGTACTGGAGCCATTAAGAGTATATAAAAATATGTATAACAACCTTCTAAATGCTGTGTCAGGCCTGCATCACCACACCAAACAGCACCAAAAACTTGGTCCCATGTCTAAGTGGACCATATGGCTGAAGAAGACTGGGAAGCTTCTTTAAGCTTCTTAAAGTTTTCGGATCAGTCACCCCTTCAGCACTCTGCAGAAAATGAGGGAGCAAATTGCTGGCTTGGACATGCTCTGTATTCCCAGCACAGGTTTTTTTCCCTGTAGATGTGCAATCAGTCCAGCCCTTGCATGGAAATACCAGCAGAATTGCATAAGCACAACCATACACAGTAGCTGCCCCTGTATTAGTAAAGAAAACACACACTGGACTGGTTTGCAGGCACTTAACCTAGGTGTCACAAAACCAACCGGTACTTGTATTATTCAACTTTCTTACTCTCCAAAGATACAGTGTCTGCATCCAGCCTGCCCAGTGGGAATGGTTTCTGGCCAATACTAGTCCCTCAACCATGCCTGGGAATTGTTTTGTCTGGCCCATGCTAAACCATGGTAATGACTGGAGCAACTAGTTTGATAGTATGGACAACTAAGTTCCAGTGGCCGACAGGGTTCCCTGGCTCTGTTTAATCAACTATTTTGGAATTAGCCAATACGGCCAGTCATGTGGGTGTGTGATAGGACCTGTATGGAGCTTTCCTTTTACTAAAGTTGAGTCTATGTCTCCATGACAGTGTTATTTATGAGCAGTTTCCATTCTAATGCTGCATTGAATAGGAGGACATCACACAAGCCAAGTACCCTTGTGCAGGGGTCCCTGACAGAACCAGGTATTCAGGCTGGGAGGGTCAGCAAGACAGATAACTGCTCTCTAAGGGAATTCATAAAGCCTCAGACATGAACTGAGTATACAGTTACAGGTTTGAATGACTATACATAAAGTTGTTTGTTTCCTCTGTGTGTGTGTGAGAGAGAGAGGAGGGTGGGGAGAAAGAATTAACTACTTATGCAAAAGGAAATTATGGGGAAGACAAGTCTCTAATCTTGGGTTTTCCCAGAAAAACTCCCACTGAATTTCCACTGTTTGCTTTCAATTACCAGCCACAGAAAACAATTGCTTAAATCTCTGCCCTTCACAGCTGAATCATCAAGCAAAAATTTAGTTCAGTTGGATTTCACAGAGATGACAGGATCTGTCAGTGACTTTAACAATGAAGATTTTCTCCTATGTCTGGTTTTACATGCCAAGTTTCTTTGTGCTTGACTACAGTCTTAGACATGATCAGTGTAATTCCAGTGCAAAAGCCTAACTCAGACTGTTTCTTCAGAGCGGAGAGGGATGTGTCACATATTACAGAGTTTCATAGCCAGAACAGGTGCTCTAGTCACCAACCTCATCATCACAAGGAGCACATTCCTCTTAGTTAAAAGAGTATATTATTCAAGGCTATCTTGTTATGACCCACTTTTGTCTTTAATATGGACAAGTATGAAATGATGGCATTAGCGGTCAGATTGGGATTTAAAAAAAAAAAAAAAAAACACAGAGTTTTGAATTCCATCTGTCTTCCCTGACAACAGGTTCCTTCACTTATGTGAATAAGATTCAGGACAGAAAAAGCCAATAACAAAATACCTTCTCAACTCATAGATACTGAACCCTTGTGTCTCTCCTTATGGCAAAGATTAGGAAAATCTCCTGGCTTGGGAAAACAAAGAAACAAAGCAAACAGACATGATACACCCTCACAAAGATCCTATGAGAACTCAGTCTTGACTATGCCCACCAAAAAGCCTGGCTACTGAGGGATCTACCCTCAGAAATCTCAAAGACCATCTGAGTTAGGTCCCTAAGCCATCAAGTCACATTTGAAAACCGCTCCCTTTTACTGCGTAATAGCTTATGCAATATATCTCAAGAAAATTAGCAATCTCTTTACATCGCTATTAGTGTTAATTGCTAATGAACTATAAAAGCAACAGACAGTTGGAGGTTTTTTTTCTGATTGATTCATTTAAATTTGACCTTAATTTGTTTAGATCTCACTGAGAAGCTGCTACCTTATTCTGAGCTAAACTGTTGCAATTAGCAGTAGTATCCCACTGTGAGTATGAGGCGATTGCATGGTATATGTCTGCAGTGGAATGACACTGTCCAATATCTATTGAAGAGATCAGATTACTAACTCAAAAAATGCAGGATTATCTGTAAATGTTTATTCAGCAGCACATTTTGAAATGGACTGTAGCATGGTAACATTCTGTGGGTGGAAAATATTGTGTGCCTTATTTATTATACCCACCATTGTTGATGCCCAAACATTTTTACAGATATAAAGAGAATCTTTAGATTTTTGGAATACACTTCCATCTTCCTTTCTTTCTGTCTTCAGAATGCTTATATTCAGGTTTTAACATCTTCACAAAGAAGGTAGATACCAAGGTGGATAATATTTCAGCATATTCATATTATCATCTTTCAAATACCCATATCTCACTCTGGTCCTGAAGTTGGTGGCAAAATCTAAGCTCTATGAAGCTTCTGTCTAAACTCTTAACAAAAATAAGTTATTTTATTAAAAATTACCCATCACTTTTCATTACTAGATAAACCTTGAGAAGTGGATTTTAAAAATCTGTGTCTAAATTGTGAAGATTTTCTGCTGCTCATACTAAAGAATTCATTTTTACAGAAAACACAGTACTACGGTATATCACTAGATTTTTAAAAATGGTAACAAAGTAAAACGCTAAGACACTTGAGAACATACAGATCAAATTAGGTTACTGTGTTCCTGACAGCTAGGAAAGCCCCATGGGAATGGAAATTATTAGTTACAAACTAAGGTACCATAAACCATATTTTAGTTTTTTAGATTCTTGATAACACAGAATAGTTGCCTACCAAAAATTGTCTTATCTGAACAGTTTGACTCAAAGGAGAGAGGTTTTTCCATTCACTTTGAAAAGATTTAGATTCCACTCAAAAAAAAAAAAAAAAAAACAAAAAAAAAAAAAAAACCCCACAACACAAATATGTCTCAACCAAACTCAAAAGACCCTCAGTGTGATCAGAACAGTATAATTTTACGTTAGTTCTTCAGTATTGCAGGTGGGCAGGAGCCCCAGTGCTCGAGACCAAGGGTTGCCAGACTGGAGTTCTTCACAGCGAATGGATCACACAGCCTGCAAGTGCCGCTGCCACACTGAGGAGATGTCAAATGACTTACAGTGAGTCTGTGCTGGCACGTGGGCTGCCGGTTAGTTCAGGTCCCCAGTAGTGGGAAGACACAAGAAAGCAGGAGTGTCTGCAGTCATCGCCACCAGCTCATCTAGGTCTCAGCTTCACGTCTGATCCAGCCCCAGCTGTCTTGAGACCACTGTGAGACTACTCCTAGTGCTTCCTCTGCTCTTGGCTGCCCAGGTATAAGGAATGGGTATGATGGCTCTCAAACATTTGAAGAGGTTGATAGGTATCCAAATGTCAAGAAGGTTGTCTGCACTTGTTGGAAATGTTTCACAGATAAAGCAAGTATTCCCTTTTATGTGACTTCACACAGCCCAAAGTATTATATAAGAGTGAAAAATATAGGGATGCTTATATAGCCATATTTGCTTATGATAGCTTTCACTAGGTAAATTTTCTCATTCCCTAGTGGTATTATTTTCAAATACTGTTTTTGTTGAAAAGGTACAGATATCCAAAGTAAATTCCCCTTCAAGGAAGACCATTTTTTAAATGCAAATGAAGGACAGATTTTCTGATTATTCCAAACAGTTGCAAAGTTTTAACAATTCAATAAATTCAAATTAATTTTTAGATATTTCTTAAAGAGACAGCAGAAGTCTCCTATGAGTTTAATTCTTCTTCACTGAAGAATCCAGAACATTTCTGTTCCCTCAGCTGTGCTGGCTACTAGAAACAGCAACTGCTTTGACATTACCTGCAGCAGTTACAGCCAGTCTGCCCCAGCACTTTGGTAGGCTGTAAAGTCTTCATGGTTGAATACAGACACGGCCATGGGCTCCAGAAAGAGCTGTTCCAACTTTCATTGATGAGAGCCTAAGGGTTCTTAAAATGTACCAGGTACAAAGAGTTATATTTGATAATGAAATCTAACAGCTGTCAGAATTAGCTCATCCAGCATGGGAAAGTCCTTAGGCAGCACAGTGCAAGATGGACTATACCCATCTCCAAGGGGAAAGTTGAAAACAAGCAAGCCACACAGTATCTCACATGAGAGCTTTTTTCACCTCTCTTCTTTGCACTGACACAATGCAGCCAGCCACACGGGACAGGGAGCAGCTGGTGATTACCACACACCCCTGCAAGGCAGTAGGGCCAGGATTTCATCCCTGCTTACAAGGCTGCTTGAAAACAGTGTGGGTGTTCCAGGGCACCCAGCTAGAGTAGCAGCTCTGTCCTCTCAGAAAGCCTGACCCAGAGGGCAGAGGAAGGAGCCCCTTCTTCTTACTGGCCCCATCAATGTTTTCATGTCATATACAAAGTAAACTAGGAGGCTTGGACAGTGCTTTCACTCTGTGTACTCTGTGGTCTGAGGACTAGGATGGTCTCTGAGGATGCAGACATTGTGGTTGTGAGTCAATCCAGCAAGGCAGGGTACAGCTGCCCATCTTCCAGCTATGTGGATAAAAAACTTCACCACCAAATTATTATGCAAAAAGTGGTCACTAGCACCATTTGCTGGCATTTCCTCTTGTTCTCTCAGAAGTTGTAATGGAAAAGAGGGATGCTTCGGTAACTGGATTGCTTCAAGAGGTTGCTAGAACTGCAAACCATCTGCAGGGAAGGAGTACCTAACACAGGAGGGACCGAATCTTTTTCATGCTGCTAGAGGCAACCTGTCTCTCCATTGACAATGTAGAAAACATGGACATTTATGTTCATTTGCTTCCTGTTAAGGCACCCAAAATTTTGGTGTAGACATTGCCCAAGGTAGACAGGCTGGTTTGACTCACAGTGCCTTGAACAAGATTGTTCTGAATTGAATTTTGCTAAAAAGTAAATAAAAACAACTTATTCATAACCTAACTACTCCATGTGGTGTTTGGCAAACCCTTGACTGGAAAAAAAGGGGGGGCAGGGACAATATCTAAAACTTGGGCAAGACTGTGGGACACATTTACCAGTTGGTGCTTCACGCTCCTTAAGAAATGAAAAAACAAACAAACAAACAAACAAACAAAGCAAGATAAGAAGTCTGTAAAAGAAGCAGACCTCTCATACAAAGTGCATGGACCAGAAAAACTAGCAGGGAAAACAAGAATGGTAGTTAGCAAATAACCTCATAATTCCAGAATTTATCTTCATTGTGCACTAGGATGGAACCAAGATCTTTCAAAAGTATTGCAGCCACTCCTGAATAACCAACAGTCCTTTTCTGACACTCACAGAATGAAAACTTAATTCCCAGAACCTGGAAGAGCAAACAGCCTAGGGACTGGGGAATGCTCCTGAGACTCCTACCATCCACCTTTAAATTATTTCTGTCTTCTTATGAGTTGCTTAACCATAGTAAAATCATTTCTATTTAATCCGAATTTTAGAAGACAGTTCTCTTGCAAAATATTGCTACTGAACACCTGTAATTGGGCCGGTTACATTCTGCTGACCTGGGACTCAAGTCCAATCTCCAGCTCACTCTCTGATCCTCTGACTGTTAGTCATTTATGTGAGGAGAAACTGTCCAAGGAAAGCATGAAAGACCAAAATGGACACACTGACTCTATAGCACAGGACAGGCACTACTGAATGCTTGGAAGCATGCGAAGCAGAAGGGGTATTTGAACGAATGTGACTTCCCCAGGCGAGAGCCCAACCCAGCAGACTCTTCCCTACCCTTAAGCCGGTTATCTCTGGTTTCAGACAAATTCCTTCCAATGCAACAATTTTTTATACTCATGTTTTCTCAAAATCTGCTTGTAAACTTCTACAGAGAGTTATAAATTATGATTTGTCAAATAAATTTCTAAAAAATTCTTCAGAAAAAAAACTTATAAAGTAGCACGCTCTGTAATTAGAGACAGATGCATGTTAAATATAGTAAACTCAACTCAGCTGCGATGTACTCCTTTGCTTGCATAAATTAAAGTAGCTTTTTGCCCAGTATAAGTTCCAATATAATTCAATCTGATGTGCAGTAATGTTCAGCATTAGGAAGGATTTAGAACAATTTCTTACTGCTTTCTCAACAAAACCGAGTTTTGCATTGATGAGGACTCGGCTGCCTGTCATGTGACAGATCCATTTTTTGATAACTCAGTCCCTGTGGTAGTTATAATCCTTATGTAACTTAATATTTTCACAAAAAATGTACCTGTACACTGCATTTCTAAAGGTATGTGAGAAGAACATACCTAGAGAACCAGCATGCTTCACAAGAACAGAAGAAACACTGTTTGTAGGGGAGGGTGTCTCTGCTTCTTAGAACTAGCAAATCAAAACAGTCCGTGACTTTATTGTGTGAAATCATAATAATTACAAGTTGTTCACAAAAGTAATTATGAATTTGTTTTGGTCTTTACCTAACTGTTCTAGCCAGTTCTACTGTAGCTTTTCAAACTGGATGTTCCCATAAATTGAAAAATGTCATCTAAATTCATTTCTCTGTATCTCTTGCACTTCCCTGGTTCACAGGACACAAAAGCATTACTGGACATAAGCAAGCATTAGCCCTTAGCTTTCATTATTCAGTTAAAGTAGCCCAAAGCATTTTTTAAGATGTATTTTTATTTATGATATGTAGATTAATGTATTTGCTGGCAAACATAAAAAGAAAAAAAGATTATGTGTTTCCTGTGTTCCCTCTAAGAATTTTTTATTGCTTATTTTAGGAGCTAACACGTTCCTTTAAAATATAGTAGGCTAAAAAAAAATAAAAAAAAATTTAAAATTACCTTTTCTTTTTTATTTTCTAGTGAACAATCAATCAAAGCCTTTTCTAGTTACAGATGAAAAATTATTTTTCTGAACATATTATGGTTCAGATTTTGTTTAACTTCTTCAGCAGAAATTAATTTGTCTTACAAATACTTGCTTGTTCAGAAAGAATATTCATCTGAATGTATTTGTCATCCAAGGGTTTTTCATTATTGTTATTTAGAAAGAAAGTTCTTGTTCACATTACTTCTTTTAAGTCTGAGTTAGGCAAAGTTTTTATGTGGATGTATAAATTCTTCAGATGTTTCGTGGTAATATCAAGAGGTTAACAGTTTTTTTTAGAAGGATTTGGAAAAGGTTTATTTTGTGTCATCAGTTGTATTTGATCCCACTAAACTGCAGTACCATGAATCAAGATTTCTCTTACATGCTGGGTCAGTCTGCAACTGAATCTTATAGTACCGTCACTGAAAATAAATATTTAAGCTACCTGTGCAGTTGCAGATAAGCTGCTTATGCTTACGTTTTCAAAGTGACACTCTTTTGTTTTCCACTCAAAATAAAACTTATTATGTATTAATTTTTCATAGAATTATTCAGAGGAAAAAATCAGAAAAAATTGCTTTTCTACATGTTTTAATTGATTGGTAAATTAAGATGATTTCTTTGAAGTCACATAATAATGGTGGTGAAATATTAGCCATGTCAAAGGCAGAGAGGGAGGAGTTTTTGTACTTCCACAGGCACGGTTATCAAACTCAGTGCTGTGCCTAGTCAAAAACACAAGGATTTGATTACAACAGAGTGACTGGACAGTGGAGACTTTAAATAACTTTCATGAGAGCTTCAAAGAAGGACCAAAGATAGACACTGCTTGTACTTCATAATACCACCAGAGCTTTTAAAACTAGAAGTTTTATATTGTTTCCAAGAGTCTCTATTTACTGAAGCAAAATGACAACTTTCTGCAAACCCACGGGACTCACAGTGAGTCCAACCAGGTAATGCAGGGGGTTGCAGCCCCTGAGGGGTCATCCAGAAATAACCCAGCCTCCTGCAGCCTCGGACAGCGGGGAGAAGGGGCATCCAGCATGGAGTGGAGCTGGAGCTACCACTGCTCTTACAGGAACTAAAACTGACACTGCTTTTACGATAGAGGTGGGAGTTCCTACTGAATAGTTACCACTATGGTTGCCAGCAGGGTACCACACAGTTCTTCTGAATGGATGGTACCTGAGCAAACCACTGACCAAGTAGCCAGTGCGAGGAAAGATTTACATACCTACCGAGTTATCATCACTTCATGTCAAAACCTCAGGCACCAATTAGGTCCCTACTTTCTTTACTAAGTACTAAAGAACAAAATGGTGACAGTCCCATTCTAAGTATGGCAACTAGATTTCAGGCGCTGTCCAGTTAAACTGTTCTGGTACTAAGCTGTGACCAGCATGCCTTCCCTTGAGCTGGCACCAGGTGAATCTGTGACACTTTGTTTAGTCCCCCTGTTTTCACCATTGTAGTAATAAACAAACAAACAAACAAAAAAATGAAATGAAAGGAAAATTAAAACCAAAATATTTCCTTGACTAGGTATTTTCCAATATTCATTTTGAGTACTTTGAGATATGCTGGATTTCTATTTAACTACCTGTGAACTAGAGCATAGGTTTGGGCGGCTGTTGAAAAGCTTTGTGCTTAGTTACATGTTGATGTCCATGTTTTTTTCTTTTTAAAAACCAACAACCTCCACCCCACTCCCCCCCCGACCAAAAAAAAACCCAAAAAACCAAAACCAAAAAAAAAAAAAAACAAAAAAAAAAACAACCAAACAACCCAAAGGTCAATAGTAATATATTTATCGCTTCCTCTCCCCTTTTTTAAATTTTTTTTTTTTTTGTGGGAGGCTGCTGATAACCAGTAAAGCAGTAGTAAAGTGAAACCAGTACCATTTCATCTTCAGAAACGACTTTGTAGCTGACTTTGTGAGGAGACACTGCTGATGCTGCATATTTTTTTTCTACAGCTGCATGGCAGCTTTGGTAATTCATGTAGCTCTTCCAGGTACACGGGACTTTCAGCATTGACACGTTAACATTAACTGTAGCATCTGAAGAGCACAG
>NW_010130446.1:621-2509 GCF_000699245.1 Pterocles gutturalis | reverse complement strand
GGCGGGGGACCGGAGTAGAGGGCAACAAACAGCTCCTACTTGACAAGGCTCCGGGCTCCCGTGGGCATCAGTCTTGTCTCCCTTTTATTCAGTACTAAAGTGAAGCTATTGTGATTGACGGGGTGTGGGCTACAGTGCCGTCAGGATGTTAATGATCAACCCTACAGCTATTTTAGCAGATCCAGATACACCAACACCCTTATCCTCCCAGTATCCATCCAGTTGTCATACACGATACGGATAATATGGCAATGATGCTGACTGGCAAGCAGGAACCAGAACATATAATATTTCCTTTTGGTACAGATGACTCCATTTGCCCTATCAAAATTATTCACAATTAAAAAAAAATATAGAAAAAGTTTAAAAGTTTTAATCTTGTCTGTGGTAAGGAGAGCTGTTAACAGCTCTGAGCTTTGGATGTGTATGAAATTGTGGCACTTTTTTTTGTCTCTCATGATTATTTCACTAGCTTTGAATTGCCTCTGACCATTAACTAGAAATTCACTTAACCTGAGATTAATCTTGAAAGACAGGAAATGAAAGGTAATGCTGTGCAGGGCTTCTGAGACATGTATTAATCCCAGCCTTTGACACAAACATGGTTTAATATAGCAAAATAACAAATGAGCTATCCTTATCTCCCTGTGAAGTCCCGCATCTGTAGTGTTTACCTGAAGAAATCTAGGAAGGAGAAACACTTATCCATGCCCATCTCTGACTTTTTCTTCTTCACCTTGGAATAAAACTAGAGTGCCTCATTTCCACTCCATTTCAAAACACAGTCACTCATGCACACAAGTTCCTTAGCGAAACAGCATTTTTTCATCAGGAAGATGCAGAAGAAACCCAGATTATACAGTGGCTGCAGATCTTTTAAAGGAGGGAAGGCAAAATACTGATTACTGTTTATAAACCTGCGAATGGCCTATGGTCTTTTTTTTCTTTCCCTCTCCAACCGAACAAAAGGAACACATTAACTGCCACTGCCTGGGGAAGCCCGAGTCCTCGTTTCTCCCAGCAGTTAGAAAACAATCTGGAGAAACAAAGCAGAGCAAAAAATTGCCAGGCACAGAGTCTTCTGTGGTGTCTTCAGACCTCACGTAGGGTGCTTGATTTGAGACTGATGTGATACACTTATCGCAAGGTGGCCAGATTAGGTTCTCCTTTAATTTTATCATATATTTGCATTCATATGCATTCATCAGTATACGAAATACTTTTGTGACTGTTCCAGTATACCTGCAGCACTTGAATAGTTTTGAACCATTTAAAAGAGTTATAAGATTAAGATACTTAGCACCTTGCCAAGATAGTTGCAGTATCTTGTACTATGACACTTACTGAGCAATAAGGAAGGTAAGTTGGACTTCTGCTTCCATTTATTTCACTCCAGCAGAGGCTCACTGAAATGGCACACCCACATAATTTCAGTGGGATTTTGGGACATCTTGCCTTTCATTTCACTTTGCAAAAGTTTACCTTTGGCAAGCACGGAAAGAAGAGGAACAAGTGATGCACTGCGGTCGTCTGTTTTGGAAGGAACTTACCCCTTTTGTAGGCTGGGTGACCTCCTCCCGGCCTCGGGAGCCGGACAGAGCTGGAGGGGAAGGGACCACGGGGACTAGTCCTTGGGGGAAACCCAGCCTGGCCACGCCGCCCTGCAGACCCGCTCCCCCCTGCCCCTTCCCAGCCCACTCCCCGGTTTGCCAGGGGCCCCTCCCTCTGCTCGCTTCCCCCGCCCGCCGCAAACCCGCGTGGAAAAGCGGGGAGTACCTCCCCGTTTCCCGAAGTGGAGACCCTCTCCGTGGGGGCTCCCCACGCCGCTGAACGCATGTCGGTGGGACGCTCTGAAGCCCCTCCACCCAAATCTCTAGCTGGACTCAGG
>NW_010130446.1:0-417 GCF_000699245.1 Pterocles gutturalis | reverse complement strand
CAAGTGCCGCCGGGCCGGGCTTTGAGGCCAGACCTAGTGCTGCTGCAAAAACCCCCGAGACGTGCAGCCAGGGAGGGGAACGCCTGCAAAAGGATATCCCTCTCCTGGATTAAATAATTCGAGCACAATTATAACCATCACGTCTCCCTCCCACGTAGCTAAAGCCCAGGGAGGGCTCCAGGTGGGGCAAAACCTAGCCAAGCACAGGGGTGCCCCGCGGGACAGAGTCACGCGGTTGGTAGGGAACCTGCTCCGGAGCGGTCCCGCAGACGTGACCGTCAGGTCCCCGGAGAGCAGGGCAGACCCTTCCTCGGATCTCCCCGCACCCCTCTCCTCGGACCCTGCCCCGGGAGAAGCACTGCCCGGCCCCCCCGCCGTGACCCGGCGCGGCCCCACCTGCCCAGAAATGATCCCCGA
>NW_010130445.1:7948-68221 GCF_000699245.1 Pterocles gutturalis | reverse complement strand
CCCCTCCCCAGGGAAGCCGGCAGAGCCGCGTCACCCTCCGGTCCCCGCTGGGGCTGCGGGGCGCTGGGGCTCGCAGCGAGAAGAGCAGGTACCCTGCCTTCCGAGGTGCCAGGCAGCTCTCGTTATTCCCCGGCCAACAAGGGAGAAAGGCAATGCTGAATCATCGGCCAGGCTGCTTCCCTGGCCCCGTTCCAAACGTGGCCAAAGCCAGGGCCAGGACACAGCCTGCCCGGGATGCTGCAACTCAGCCCCTCACGGGGCTGACTCCTCTCGGGACCTTTTGGACAAAAATGCAACCCTACGCTCTTTACTGCATCTGGGTTGGTAAGGGAGCATGCTACCTTTCCTGCCAGCTTTTCTGGCTGCAGTAAAGACTGATGGTTTCTCACTTTGTGTCTGAAGATATGGCCGTAAACTGAAGGTACAGTTTGCTGGTTTTGAGGGACCTTTCTGCACTCTTCCCCCCATCCCTCACCCAAGCAATGCAGAAATACTTCCCTGCAGCTGCAGTTTTGAGCCTTTTACATTTCTGTAGTGACATGCTAGCACTGGCACACTATGCTTAAGCATAGGATCTGGCCCAGTCTGGAGGACACGAGTGCCTTGGAAAAGAGCCAACAATTGGTTAATGGAAAGGGAGACCCTGGAAGCAAACAAGAGGGAGCAGGGCCTTGGAGGTAACAGTTTTACTAGGATAGTTCATTGGTAGGCAATATAGAAGGATAAGGAAGGAAATTACTTGCCTGTTTCTAATTAGGTTAGGTCCTTGTGCAAGGATTTATTTCTGATTATTATGCGGCTTGGGTCTCTGGCTTAGAGGAAAAAGTAGCATGATTCTACACTAATGAAGCTAATCTGTGACTGAGATTTGGACTCTTGCCATATGTAAGTGACAGGTTGAAACTCAGAGGCTTACAAAACTGTAATTTTATTTTGTGTAGTGTTTTTGCAAAGAATCAAGTGTTATTTTGCTAAGTTCCACTCCCAAAAGACTCAAGGAGAGACACAGAGCCTAAGTCAGCATTAACCTCCAGCCTGTGATGAGGATGAATGAACTGTATCTGTTCCTCCAGTTTTACAGGTCCTAAAAGGAGGCTGATTTCGTATTACTGAACTGCAGGTGACCATTCTCTCTGGCCAGCCACAAAGATGTGAATGAAGCTTAAACAGATACATGATCATAACTGACAACATCCTGCAAATTAGAGCAGCAATCGGCTGACACTTTGGTCATGCCATAATCAGCCCCAAACCTGCTGAGGCTTTTGGAAAATGGGCCTGGCGAGTAATTCTCATGCAAACCATTGGATTTCAAGTATCCATTTGCTTTAAATAAAGTCCCAGTAGTCCACAAAAAGATTCCCTAAGAATGATCTACTTTCTTGCAACTACTGGGACATTACGAAAGTAAACTATGTCTTCACAAGCAGTTTTTCATCGTTCTTTTGGATCACAGCTTAAGAAAGGGCGCTCAGAGGACCACACATCAGTGTAAGGCAAGTGATCCTCCCCCCTATCGCTGCCTTCGTTTAAGAACACACCAATTCTTCAGAAAGAAGCAAGCAGCAATATGTGACATTAACTGCTCCATCATGTGTTCTATTGTACTCCCTATTTTTCCATACATTGAGAAATTAAAAGCATTGTAACCAAGAAGCTAAAAAGAACAAAGTGCATGTTCATTAATATGAGATTGATGAGAAAGATAAAAGGATCTCTTTTTATTGATTGCAGGCACTTTCTTCAAATTAAATAAGTGCACTATTTAAAGATGGGGGGGTGACTCAAAGCAAGTGAGCAGGTCCAATAAGCAGCATCACTGCCAGCAGTCATGGTGTGGGAAGAGTGGGCTATCACACATGGTGCAATGATTCATTTATCCCTTTCACCAACCTCCCCTCCTTACTTCATCTCCCTTGGACTGATGCCAGCACTCTCCCTTTGAGTCCTTTCAAAAGCCTTCACTAAAAATCTCATCTCTCAGCTCAAATGGCACAAAGATAAAACTTCATTTTGCTTCTCTAGTGGTGCTGTCACTGGAACTGCAAATTTTAAAATGGGACAGCTGTCACGCACACACACATCCCATTTTTCATCTCCTGGAAAGAAAACAGGATACCTGTGCTAGTGCTGTTTGTATGTTTCTGCCCATTCCCATCACTTTTTTCCTCCTTGTTTTCTGTAAAACCTCTGGCCATTTGCAGCCATATGTGACTGAGAAGAAGAAACATCAAGCCTGTAAGAATATGCAGGAAACCATGAGTAGTAAAAATATGAACCCTTAAAGCACATATTCAGCCTTAGACATGAGGGTGAATACGTCAATGTCAGCAGAATCATTAATGTGCGTAATTAATTTGATATAAGAGAGCTGCTGCGGGAAGACCCCCTACCCTCAGACAACACAGGAGACAGGGACATGAAGAGGCTGTATACAAACCCTCTACATACCCTCAAGCCAAAACAACTATACTGGGATTATTGCACTGCCCAAGTAGGTGTGTCAGAAGCTGGTCCTCAGAGTAGTACATTTCTTGGAAATATCTGGAGCACAGAATACAAACTTCAATACTTGTGAAAACACTTGTGAGAGCTCATGTTGCCTCTGTGTCAGTTTTCTGACTTGACATCACATGTGCATATTTACACCAGGCATTTACACCAGGAACATACTTTCTGTAAGTAAAATGCCTGTGGCTTGCAGAAACAGTTGTTTGAAAAAACAGCACAACTACAATGGTTGTTTCAAGAGAAGTTTATACTTTAAATAGCTACAGTCAGTACTTGAAGCTGAAAACTGCCACAAGGCAGGCTGTTATTTCAGGGGAACCAAAAGGTTTAGTGAGTCTTAATCTTCAAGTGAAATGTGAGACACCGAGTTTCTTTCATCCTAATCAAAAGCAGAGCTAGTGGCACTAGACGAGGCAGAGAAATCCAACATCAAACCATGAATGTCAGGGTTTTTCATAAATGGCACTGACTCATTCCCCCAGCCTCTGCTCAGTCACAAAACTGGGATGAGCCCTGTCACTGTTCAGGCTAATGATAATTAGCTCTGCCATGTAGTAAAGGAGCATTCAAGAGATGCAAAGACATGTAATGTGCTCAGCTAGGCTCTTCCACCTGAGAGCAGAAGCAGCAGAAGAAAGACCTTGGGCACTTTTTTCTTTGTTTTGTTTGTTGTTTGTTTTGTTTTGTTTTGCTTTGTTTTATCCTCCCCCCCCCCGCCCCGATCTGTCATTCCCTTCACCCTGTTGCTGCAGTCTCCAGCAGACCTGTCAGGGAGGTTGTGATTATTTCCCCAGTGCAGCAGTGAGGTGGGTCACCATTCTAGTCACAGGGCCCAGGCTCACTCATTAACTCCTACCCACTTTAGTGCTTAAATGATTCTGTGCCCTTGCATTTGAGCCACTTTGTTCATATGGAAGAAATTCCTCATGGGTGTTCATGGGACAGTGGCAACACTGCTACTTTGCACATCTATGTCTGTGCAGGAGTTTTTGCTGGACAGCCTTCACATTCGCTGCTGCTGGGGGAGTCACTTGAGTAAAGGTCCCAAAAGCCCTGAATCAAGGAATTATCCCCCACCCATCGACCCCTGCTTAATAAAGTACTTAAACGTGCATGGAGTTAAACAAGTGGTGAAATGCCTTCCTGATTAGCGATGGGCTACATCATATACCTAAGTGCCCTTTTGAATCAGGGCCGAATTCAGGAACTGAAAGGTATTTTGGAGCATAGTGCTGTGGTTTCATGATAAACACAGTTTGGCAGCAATATCATCCTTTCCCCTGTCTCTTCATTCTTTTTTCTCCCTCTCTTCTGAAACCTGCACTAATTCAGTAGCATTGTTCATGTGGACAGCCTCTCAACTGGATCAGAGAACTGGTGTTTGACTTAAAAATAATTCTCCCAAATACTTTTTTTTTTTTTTTTTTTTTGGTAGGTAAGCTTACCAAATAATTCTCAGCTTGGGCTCATAAACATATATAGGCTGGAAGAATGGGGACAGGACCATGCTTGCAGAGGAGAGAAGTTCCTTGACCTTGTGTTCCCACCAAGGATTTTGCATACTATGACCCAAGGGCCTTTCTGAATCTAAGCTTAACTTAGGCAGAAGCTCCTAGAAGATCCCAAAAAACATACCCATTATTCTGAAAAATCCTGACTCTACTTACTACACCTTTCATTTTTTTTTTTTAATTTTTTTGGTATAGACAATTATTTTTGCCGTTTAAAACTTAAAGTATCAAACTACTTTACTTTAAAGTGTCATTTTCAAAATTTCAGTTACACATGGACTTTCATAGAGTAGCTCTCTAGTATATGTATATTCAACAGTTTCACTATTAGAAGAACAAAAAGAAAGAAGTCAAAGACATGTAGCCAGCCTACTAATGGAAGAATTTATGTGTAAGGTCCTTTCCAACCCAAACCATTCTATGATTCTATGATTCTATGATCATTAAATAAACAGATATTAATGATAGGACATTGACATATTACCGCTTAGATTTGGAAAGTACATCTTGTAGTACACTCATAATAAGCAAGCTTCAGAATTCAGCTTGCAGAAAATATTATGATTTCAGCCCAAGACCTGGTTTGCTTAGCAGCTTTCTGCAAATACCTCCAAATAATAAATTTAATCTACCTTATCCTAAATCAAGATATTAATTACATTGGTTGGTTCTGCTCTGACCATGTCTGTATGTAGCCTGATTATGCTCAAATTAGCAGAATTGAGCTGTTCAGTGTTTAAAACAGGTAAGCAACACAGTATTTATAATGCAAAAAATTCCAACTATAACAAAAGCAACAGTTCTCATCATGCTTCAGAATCCTAGCATCATCAAGGACATTTAATATTTAATATTCTTAGTGCATTCAGAAAGCCATAGAAGGCATGAATCACTCCTTTGGCATTGGCTAGAAAACTTTGTCAATTTCCAGCAAATAATTAAGAAGAATTAAAATAAGTATGACAAAGGAGATTTTATGTTTAGTCATGAGTTTTCAGTAGTCTAATCAAATATGTTATTATTACATAGCTATGTTTTGAATGCAAACCCAGCCTGCATTTTAAGAAGTCACATCTTTCTCACCCCTTCACCCAGTCTCTCTTTGTGCTATATATCATCAGGCACAAAAGCAAAACTCTCACCTTTTGGAAATCAAAGTTTGAATTTAAATAAGGTTGTTAACTCTTTTCATAGCCAAGACTTTAAAGTTGCTGCATCAGGTTGGGTCTCATCAAGAGCAAGAGAGGAAAACGGTAAAGCAGAAACACTGAAACCTTAAAGAAATCTATCACCTGCTGTACTCTCTTTTCACTGGTGCAGTTCAAAGCTACAGAGCAGACTTTCCTGCTCCAGACACCAAGCAGACTCTTACGTCAGGGTAAAATGGGTTCATTTTAACTTGTTTGTATTTAACACATGGGCATGCACAGCACAGGGCAACGTGGGCCATTGCTGCTGGATGGTGTAAGAGCAGTAACGCAGCTTTGGAAACACCCCCTTCTGCAAGACATGGGACAACCTACAAGTGGAACACAGAGCAAAAAAAAGGTCTCTGAAGCTTACAACAGGACAGAGGAAGGCAAGTAAATGGAGCCTTTGCTACAGAATCCAGATATTTCTAATCCCCACTGCCAACAGCAACACTATATGAGGAAGTGTTTGTGCACTCATAAATACATATGTATCAGAACAAGTTCACATCAGTCGTCATTTCATTTGATGGATGCCTTATTTCTCCAGCATTTCCTGCATTCAAGCTGCAGGTCATGTCCACTGGGGGTGCCTTATGTCTGCGTATGTTTCACCGCAGAGACTGTGGAGTGGCAACAGGACTACAAAAATGGGGTGGAGAGGACAGACTGTCTTCTTCTGTCTTGGGGGTGCCTAATGAATGAACACATTTACTGTGAAAGTGTGTTTGAAAGGGTGGGCCAGACAGGTGGGGCTGAGGTCACCCTGTGCCCCGTATTCCTAGCCAGGCTCATCCAAATTACTGTACAGAGAAAAAGTCAAAATAGAGATGTCCTCATGTATGCCACTGTGGGAATGCTATGCCTGTGGTGGGAAAGGTGGCTGTCATGGCGGGGAAGGGAAACGAGCACCTACAGACTGCAAGAAGGAGAAAGAGGCACTTAGCAACCTTGGCTTGCATACACATGGACAAGGTGAATTGTGTCCCTGAATCCCTTTCTGATCAGGGCCATAGTTTGAAGCCAGGCTCTATAAAACTCTACCATTCCTTCAGATGTTGACTGCTGCAAAGATGGGGCCAAATTTCTTGCCAGTGTGGGCAAGATTTCAGCCTGCTCTGATGCAGCAATAGTGAAGGTCTAATAACTGCTTTCACTTGAGGGATCCATTGCTCATGCTCAAAAATACCCTGCATACTGCTTAACTGCAGCTTAACTCCAATTAAATTAAAAGCTGCCAAAGGGCAACAAATCCTCTTCGTGTTTCTAATTTCACACTAAGCCCTGTGTCCTTCCTTCAGGGTTTTCAGTAAAGGAACGGTATTTTAACAACTTTGCAAGTGCTAGAAGAGAAAACAAGGATGTGACCAAAATAGATCTGATTCTGAAGGCACAAAGCTCCACAGGGCAAAGCCCAAGCTTCCTGGGGCGGAGCAGGCCGACACGTATGCTCGTGGCCATAACATTGTTCCTAGTTATTCCAGAAGCCTGAAGCTTGGCTAAGGAAGGAAAAGGCAAGATGTCTTGAATTTTGAGCTCCTTTCACCACAAAGAGCAAAGGTGGAGCTGATGCCTCATTGATCAATTTGAAATGAGTCTCTGAAGGCCTTGTTAATACCTCCTGAAAAATATGTGAAATTCTGTGTATTGCATTCCTTTTCTTTGTTAGGCATCAGTTCATGGTTTCATCAGCAAAGCGGCCGTGCTCAGCTGCATAGAAATTGCTCTTTGAGGCTGCCTTGAAAGATGCACAATGACTAAAATTTAACCAAGTGAACTGAAAAATAAAAAAGGATAGAGTTTTGGCCTGCTGTGCTGAGTATGTGCTTGTAAGACTACACAGGGCAGGTGTGAGCAGACAATACACTTCCCTTTCTAAACTAGCCTGCTTAAGAAGTGCTAGTATTATCCCAACAGTGACTATTAGGGTTAGACATGGGCGAATTAAGAACCTACGCAGCTGGGGTCTAGTCAGCATTAACAATTACTTGTAGCTGTTTCCACCACTCCTTTCTTCCTCTTAAAAAAAAAAAAAAAATCTCTGCATGTATGTAATTACAGGAAACATAATCCATTATTAATGTGGCTGCAGCAGACAGAATGTTCAGGTTTACTGCTTACCAGCGTAGAGGTAAGTTGTAGCTACTGGCAACAGTCAGCTTGCTGGTGCATTAGGTAATGAGAGAGTTTGCCAGAGTGCCAACTAAAGTGGCTAAATAATACCAGCTATTTGGAAAATCACAGAAGCTGGGAGGAATGATGGGTCTGAATTTATCACTGAGACAGGCAACTGTGGACAACCTGTAGGAATTATTCCAGGAACAATTAACTTGTGACAATAAGATTGTGCATTTTCTTTGATCCATGAATGTGATTATGTTCAAACGCAATTATGCAAGTCGGAAGTCTCCAGAGGGATGGGCAGAGAGGAAACAGGTACAGATAGCAGCATGAGACAAAGCACCTCAAATAAAGGTCTTTACCAAGCCTTTTTCCCATTGGAACAACACAGTGTTCACAGTGAGCTGGAAAAAATCCCCACACATGCCCCATGACTTCAAGGAATATCAGACAAGTCAAGCCAGAAGTGGTCCTTTCCTGGTACACCAAACAATGATCTATAATTACAGACTTGTATCTGTCAAGCTGGTATCTGCACACACATGCTGAAGAAATGCCTTTCAGATTTCATTTTTCCAGTTATTCTGGACAACATATTATACTGCATACAAATATAGATGCATAGCCAGAACCCCTGAAATGAAAGGTAAGAACAGCAAAAAAAAAAAAAAAAAAAAAAAGGTGTGACTTGAAAATGTAATCGAGTTATGGATTAGATACACAGATGAAAGTCACAGAAATTAATTCAGACCTGCTGCCCCGGAAGGGTGCCTTTGTGCAGTCTCAACCAGAGTAAGTTTTGTTTTTTCCCCTCCTCACAAGGTTCCTTTTCTTGTAAAAAATTTGTAACTCCTTGATACAGTGCCTAAAATATAAAAATCATAAAAAGTAGCAGGGAGCTCACGGCATCCTTCGGGCGCAGCTACTTCTTCCAACATGGGGTCCTCCATGGGCTGCATCTCAATAAGCTGCAGGCGAGCTCTCCTCTCCGTGGCCTGCATGGTGACAACATGTGTCACCATCATCTTCACCATGGGCCGCAGGGGAATCTCTGCTCCGGCACCTCCTTCCTCTCCTCTCTCTTCACTGACCTCTGTGTCTGCATAGTTGTCTCTCTCTGTTCTTAAGCTAAAGTGTCAACAGCTTCTCCTGCACACTGCTGATGTGTCTCACGGGTTTCAGGGATCCACCAAAGAAACACAAGTAGACTTCCTTCCTAACAGGCCAGTGGGGAGGTTGTGGTCTGCAGCCACAACCAAAGGGCTAGCACAAAATTTGTCTCACACAATGTTAAAGCTTCATTGTCCCAGACCACTTGTACATTAGTGAACAAGAAGAACTGCAAGAGGGTTGTCACAACACCTGCCATTCAGGTTGTGGCCCTTCACCCTGTGGACTGTAAGCCCTCCATAGCAGCTTCTTACCAACAAGGAGCTACTGTTTCCTCTTTCCATCAGCTGGGCATGATGGGGATTAGGGTAAAAACCACTGTGGTTCTGCCTTTGAAGATGCCTTTCTCTGGTTTGAGTGGTAACAGTTAACTATAACCTCTTCAGCTAGCCATGGCCATTGACTATTCTGCTACTGCAGACAGGCTTTTTAATACCGCTGTGGGGAACTGTACTCAGATGACACAGAGAAATCCTTTGGTAATTATTGAGGCTAATCCTATTAGCAAAGAAAGGCTTTCAATTGCTAAAGCAACTAAAAAACCTTTCAGAGAAGGAACCTACCATTTCAAGTTAAATCAACGCCCTCTTCCAGCCCAGGATAACCTGATTATTTTTGTAGCTAAAAAAAGTTGTGTTAGCTGAAATTAATAAAACAAAACAAAACCCTGTTTAACTTTTTAAGAAGTTTTATTGTTTTTTTTTAAACTTACTTGAAATGCCTAGAAATTCAAAAGACAACACTCTTTCTGCACATATGTTATTTGCACTTTACTAGTCCACAGTTCTTGTGTATTTTTCAAGTAAGAGACAGATTTTTACAGAATGTGCATAGTTTTATAAGGATTTTCCTATGCTCCAAATTTATGCTGCAAGAGAGGATAAAATTTATATTCCCCAACTTTGCTGTTATTTTAATGCTGTGGTAACATGACAGTGGTAAAGTTAACTCTTTCTTGTGCTCATCAGAAATTCAGCTGGAGTGTTTAAAATGACAGTAGCTTGATTTATTGAGCAATAACAGGAATTAGTCCTTTATGGCCACCAGCCAAACAAGTAATCTTTTAATAAGGCATGTGAAGTCGCTGCATTTCCTTTGAGGGGAAAAGAAAAAAAGGCAGTTAAAAAAAAAGTGCCTAGGCACCTAAATTTGGCCTAACTTGGTATATAGGCATACCTAACCCTGTGGCTTTAGGCACCTCAGTTCCCTTCTCACACCTGCATCTGCTCATGACTCAAGGGTCTCCTCCAGTCCTTACCCTAGAGGGTGCTGGATGAACTAGGACTGCTCTTCAGATCCTTTTACCATAGTAGACTTCACATAAGATGTAAATAGCAGCTTTTGGATTTATTTTAAAATAACCTGCCATGGCTACCCCTCTCCCCCTGCCCCTGTGAGTTTTCCTTCTCTCCTGAGACATTTTCAACATTGGCACTGCAGGCTGTTTTAGGGAGAATTTCCAAGCTCTTCTTGCTGAAGTAAGTCTCCAGCTTTGCAGAAAATGACGAAACATTTTCTATACTGGAGAGAGGAACGTCACTGAAGCTTTTTTCTAAGACTTTGTAGACAGAGGAAAGACATGGTGAACATGTTCTCTTCACAGGCAAATAGTAGGCTCATTTATTTGATGGTGGTTTACTGCTTCCCTCCTCCCTTTATCTTTTTGGCCTCCTTAAACCTCTGAGGAATTGTTGAGGATCTAGGAGATGGGCAGAAATGGAGACAACTTCACCTGTTTCATCTTAGCCATCTCCAACATGCTCTCTGTCTGTCTGGCTTCCCTCTCAGCACATGAGCATGGAGCAACCTTTGGTATTTTGGACTAATACTTGTAGGAAATATTTTTATTTTTGAGGCATCTGAAGTCTCTCTGGGCATTCACTGTGGTGCCTGCACATGCACTTCAGTGTTCATGGGCTGTTCCCTCAGGAGCCGAATGTTGGTCTGGGATTCCCAGCCTGCAACCCTCAGTCATGCTGTTCCTAAGGGTTGTGCTCAGGGTTGCTCAGGAAATCTTTCCTTTGATCAGTATCTTGCTAATATCCAACTACTGGACTGTCTGTCTTTCTTGAGCATTCAAGAATGTGTCCTTGTGACTGTTGTCCCTGTGACACATTTCTGCATTTGCAGATGTACAACCTCCCTCAGGTAAAATATTTAGAAAAGTGTAAGCAGGATTGCATATCTGTTAGAGACTCTGGGAAACAGAAAAAGAGTGTTTGATGCCTGGCCAGCCACACTGAGTTGTGTTCACCCTGAGCAGGAGTGTGAAAACACAGGAGAGAGATGCAGATGCTTTGTGGGACCTCTCTCCTTCATTTATTTGGCAAGCAACAAGTAACTGCAAGACTGCTTTACAGCCTCTCACCTAACAAAAACATAGCAAAATATTTTCATAGGTGGAGGGAAATATTTTCATAAGTGTTGAGAGAATGTAAGAATACCTATTAAAAATGATGGTGATCTCAGATATACATTGCTGCTGTCAGTAATTACTGCATGAATTATAAATCTCATGCAACTAACTTTGAGCCTCTGTCTTATTTTGTACAGCTGTCTTTCTAGCTGAGATCAAACACATCATTTAAAGAATTGACCCCTTCCCCTTCCCCACAAGCATTCCTACTTAAACATCTACATTTTCTCACAGCAACATTGTGCATTGTGTCTGAAATCAACATGATCATGGAAATTCCCAAAGGAACCTGGGCCATGGCTCATGTTGCTCTCGATGCACAGGAAATGCAACCGTTCTTACTCATCCTTCCTCTGTAATGAAGAGTCAGATTCATTGCCTTGCTGTGCTGAGAAGGAAATTGCTGCATAATGTCCTTTCACAGCTAGACAATCCCCTCTTTCCAAAGCAGGCTAAGCATGCAAATTCTCCAGACATATTTGATAAATTTCTAATCACAGTGGGTGAAATGACAGGGCAAAGGTGAGTGTCAGTGACAGACGTCTTGTGCTGGCTCCCTGCTGAAGACATTGTTTTCCTTGTATGTTCACCCACATATTAATTGTGGGTGATACGTATTAATTGTATCTGCTCTAGGACAAACAAATCATAATCCAGTCAAACTGTGGCCAGTCTTCAGATCAGTTAGAAATCTTGAAAGGACTAACACACACATCCTTCTCAGTACTTCACATGAACTGCCAAATGAGACCCCCAGTTGATGATCTTACACCACCAGCATGGTGAAGGGAGTGCTTCCTGCCCGTCAGGATGTTCCCTCTGTCCCTTGAGCTAAGAGAGGGACCTCTGTAGGCAGCTAGGAGCAGGCCGAGTTATGCCTCTCCAGCCCGACAGTTGATCTTACAGCCCTCTGCAGTTAAATTTTCCCATGTGGGGAACAGACACTTTTCTTTTTTCTGTGTGGGAACATAAGAAAAAAGTCTTATCTGCCATTGAGAAAAACCTATTGGCTTAGGCCCCCTTCAGTTCAAGTTTTTAAGGCAATTTTGAGAAAAGATTTGATAGTTGCATGAAAAATAAGAACATGCATTCCCTTGCTGCACTAACAAAACCAAATGCTTCTTGCACAAGGGCTAGCAAGCCTCATGCTTTAGTGTATAAGTCAACCATTAGTCGCAAGAGGGTAAGGATGATATTTTCAATAAAACAAGTCTGCGGTTTTCCATGATGACTCTTTTTGTACCTTCCTGTCCCTTTTTGGCCTTGTGCACAGTCATAGACAGTAATCAGTAAAGCACTGACATATTCTGGTGCTCTGTATTCCCACATCAGTCCTGTGCAACACTGTTCAAGGTGTCTGAAATGGCATTTGACTCCACCCACAATATTTGATTATGTGGCTTGCTGCTGTAATTGCTTCTAGGCAATGTAGATAAGGGATGAGGAGAGGCAGCAGACCCAGAGAAGATAACACTCCACTTAGGGGCTTAGTCTGTAATCATCTGTCATCTCTGACTGCCCTGGGTCTATAAGGTGGGAGAAGCCCCCTTCTGAAGTCACGGGGCACTGGTGGCCTTATGGTGAGGAACCTGATCCAAGGCATAATGGGGTGATGCTGCTGTGGGAGAGCAAGAGGGAGCTGGGGCCAACAACCAAACAAGATTACAGAAGAGACAAGACTCCCCACAGATCTAATGAGAGGAAAAATAATAGTCAGAAAGTTGAGTTACCTCTTATGGTTATGGCTTAGGAGGAAACTACTTTTGCAGAGGCATCATCTTTCTGTTGTTTCTTTCCCCAACCAGTCCCTTAGGCACCAATTGCTGCCTGCTGTCTGAGAGAGGACATGGGGCTCGGCCGGCACTGGGGCTGCCCAGCCTTGCCTGCTGTTGCATGTGTCTGGATGGTCTGCTTCCCCATCATCTGTGAGCATGGGCTGGCAGCAGAAATTCTGCCCTGCAGCAAACACTGTTTTCCATAAGGTCAGCTTCCCTGCATTCCTTGCCAGGCAGAGGAGGTGCAGCAGCATGACTGCTTCACACATCGTCAGTTTGACCAGCTGACAGCTGGGACTCTTGTTCAAGAGCTGGTGATATTTCAGTTTTCACAGGTGGTATTATGTGCAAAGATTGTGCTGAAAATTAATTGGAATGACTATTTTCTGAAGAGCTACTGAAGGCCAAGACACAATCATGACTAGGGCTGAGGAAGAAACAGCCCTCAGAGATCAGAAAAGTATCTAGAGCTCCTCAAAGACTCACTAGACCCTTATTAGTCAGTGTTTCTTATAAATGCTGTAATGTACTTTGTCACACTGACAATTTCCTGCCATAACAAAAGGGGAGATGCCAAGAATATGGCAGTGTTTAAAAAATGAGTGGTGAGGTCTGGTTCAGACAAAGGCTCAGTAGAAATTCCAGCTCATACACACATGCTCTCCACTCCTTTCTTCTTAGATCAGCCTTTCCTGCACTCTACCACCCCTTTAATACTTGGATACATCAGATGAACTTAAGAGCAGCAAGCCTAAACAAGTGATAACCAATTCTCTGCTTGCCTCCAGTTCTAAAGAGTTTGCTGATGCCCATTTCTTCTTAAACAGCTTTCTTAAGAATCCTTTTTTCCTTAAGGAAAATCCAGAATTTTCAGCAATCTTGTGCCAGTTCATCACCTATATCTAATGTGTTTCTATTAGAGCTACCTGCTCCACATCTTGTTTTGCAAATTTGATAACAGTATATTTGGCTCACTCCTTTTTATTATTTGTTCTCCATCCAGAAAAAATTCTCCATCCAGTACTTCACACATGCTGCTTTTGGGTTGTTGTGAATGGCAATCTCATATTTTACAAGATATTTACAGATAATAAAAGCTATTCCTCAGGATGAAACATCATCCAGAGGAACAGATTTTTAATGAATTAAAAGGAAAGAATTCCTTCCCTGTACCCAGCCTTCCTTACTGGCCATCTGTTAATAGTGCCCATGTGTGTATGAAATTCATTTGCACATTTAAATTGAAAAGCTCCATTTGCTCAGCCTGTCTGTAACTGTGCTCTTTTGCTGGGGCGAATATTAGGTCTCTGATGCATGCATATTATCCAGTGAACATATAATTGCAAATACAATCCACATCCAATTATCTGGAGTTTCGCTGCATATTTTCTACACATAACTCAAGCAGTAAGTACAACAGTACATTAGCTCTCCAGGTGTACATTTGGTCGAAAGAATTAGTAAGGTGCTGGTGTTTAGCTCCTGTCTTCCAAAGTGTAATTCGCTTACGACTTTGCTGCCAACATGAGAGTTCACTTACGCGCTTGGTGCAGGATACAGGTGTTGTGGGGAAGACACCAAGAATCCTCTGCATCTGACAGAAACATGCAGCTGGAGCAGATTAAGGTAAACAGTCCCTAAACCATGCCTAATTTCCTCTTCCCTGCCTCCAGGAAGGCATTTCACCGATGTGCAGCCCAAATGTGCTGACTGAACACATGTGGAGAGGGTTTCAGACTTGTGTTACCTCCCATGAAGCTTTGGATTGATCTGCTGCTCTTAGGGATCACAGCTACATTGGCTCTACTACTTACTAGTCTACCAGAAAAAAAAAAAGGAATCCATATTCACAGCATTCCTTCCCTGGACCTATCTTAATCTCCTCCTCCCTCCAAAGCGACAAATATATAAAGGAGTTACAAGTATCTAGTCTGCAGATACAGCTCGCCTAGTAACCAGGGTCAGCATCTGATTCAGAGCACATTACACCAGAGAACTGAAATACCAATTCTGCATAACGACAGACTTACAGACAGACACGCATTTGAATGAGCTGCATTGCTGCTCAAGGCGATTCTTCATCCTTCCTGCAAAATTAGTGTTTAGGATTCTTCTGGCCTCTCACAGGCTCTGAAACAACTGTTACCCCACTGTCTGTCAAGTATTAGTTGCCATTGCGGCAGCCAATGGAATTTGTGTAGATCATTAAAATATTCAAGAACGATGCATAGCCTGCAGCTTGTTTTAAGCCAAAGATTTCCCCAGTGGGAAATAGAAGGAAAGAGCTGTTCCAGGGAAATAATAAAAGTCATACTAACAGTATAAAAAATATAGTGCACGATTAGACTTCAATCTTATTTCACTGTGTGTCCTGTGGAGTCGGTGGAATCACTCCATGTTTCCATTGCTTTAAATAACCTAAAATATTAAGGAATTCATAACAATCAAACCTAGTTTTGGACTTAGAATGGAAAAAAGCAGGGAGGGTGGCATTTAATCAGGCAAAAAGTACCAGACATTTAAACCTACTGTTCTCCCAGAACAATAACTAAACTATTGAACTAATGCCCCATGGCATCAGATGCCAGTGCTTAAAAGCACAGAACAGATTTTTAGCTACAACTGAAAGAACATCCTCAGTTACTATATATAAAAAACCAGACATTTCAAACAAATAAAAGCATCACATGTGGTTAGCTCACTTCTAATCTGAGAAGACTAGAAAAAACTTCCTGCCACTAACAATTTGTGCCACAATTGGCAGCAGTAGATCTAATGTGTAGCCTTCTACCATGGAGGTAGCTGTGGCTTTTACAGGTAGATATCTGCCTGTAAAATAGACATTATTGAAAAAATGCCCTCTTATTTCTTCCTTGGAGAGTGGCTTATCTTTTTCTTTTGAAAAAGAACCATTGCAGTAATACTCCTCAGCATACCTGTCAGATGCTTGACTGTGTTATTAAAAATCATGTTTTGGATCATTGTGAATATCACCAGAAAAATATCAATAAGAAAGTTCAGATTACACTTTTAAAAGCTCAGAAAAATAATGACTATATTAACTTCTGAAGGGCTATTACTACCCCATGTATAAATGCTAAACTTTAAGACAAGCTCAGTGGCACATGGTGTTTGTAAAAGCTTCAGGCTGCAGAGCTGTGTCCGGTCAAATCCTTCCTGACTCAACATGAATTCTGAACATTTATAGCTCTGGAGCATGGCGTTTTCTCTGCTGAATAAACAAAAGAGAAGCAAATGAACAAACAAAAAAGCCAGATCCTCAAGGCTGGAAAAACAGTTATCTCCTCTATTGGCTTGGAACTAGAGTGTAGTAGGTGTTGTCTCATCTCTCTGTTCAAGAGCAGCAGCCGTGGTTGCTGAACTTGGGAAGGGTGTGGTGTAATGTCAGCTGCTGTGTGCCCCACAAGTGCACCATAGTCAGGAAGGCTGGGATGGGAAAAGGCAGTCTGACAGGTCAGATGTGCCTACACTGCTCAGTAGCAAAGGGAGGGATCATGCTCTCAGTCCAACGACAAGTGTCATGGCTGGACTACGTCTATGTTACACACCACTTCACTGTGCCTCTGCCCTTCATGAAAAACAATGTACATGTGTGCTTTTTTGAGTTCCCAGTGTGTAAATTGGGGGAAGGCTGTGTCTTAGCCCACCAAGTATGTGTTTTTATGGCATGAGTATGGCTTTATGATTAATTCCCTCTGGTATGGTGTAGATGTTGGGGCTGCAACATCTCTTGGGATGATGTGGGAAGGCTGCTTAGAGTGAAGGGAGCCAAGCTGGTAGGGTTGTACCCATACTGTATCCTGGGAAAGGTCTCAATGCACTTAATCCTTCATTGTGCCTAGGTGTCTTGAAAAGCAGTAGGTGATGTGAGCCAGAATGACACATGAAAGCATGTTAATGATGAAATTGGCAAACACTGCTCTAGTACTCCGGCTCACACCTCAGCCTTACTCCACTTAGCATCCTAGGTTTAGCCTTTATGATCATCCATCATGAATTAGAAATGCCCCATGCTATTTTAGCTTGCAACAGGATTGTTGCAGTTTGGAAAGTGCTTGTAAGAAGCAGATCCCTGTAGAAGGGGAAATTTGGAAATATGTTGCCAAAAGACCTCTGACAGCTGCATGCTGTGATTATTATAAGCTACTAATAAGGCCTATGAGCTCAGTGTATCCATAAAGAAGTTGAAATTACTAGCATGAAGAGTGGGCAGTCAGGAGAAGAAAATCCCGTGAAGAAATGTGAGAGTTTTTATATAGATATATGTACACTGAAAGAAAATAATGATTCATAAAGGACAATTGCTCCAAAGCATAACTTTCTTTAAAAAAAAACAAACCGAAACAGAGTGTTTTGTGATCCTTGCCATGCATTTCCATGCTAGTGCAAATGCAACTCATAATTACTGACTAGCTGACTACTGCTAAGTATTTAGGAAGATGTACACCTAGAAGGAAGATCACAGTGTAAAAGGCTGCTCTTTAATTGCTGCAGTGACTACAGCAATTCCTTCTCGTTTCTGTACAGGGGGAGAAGGTCAAGAAACAGCAGAAACCATTAGGAACCTGCGGGAACATTTTCGTCGTGAAAGTCACAGGAGGTAACAACTTTCCTGCTTTGCATCCAATTAGGAGAGGTTACCAAAAGGCAATTTACAAGAGATGTGGACACGACAGATGGGATGGTGATTTCTAACTGAGGGTTTAGCTTGGCTCCCACTGCAATGTTAGAATACTGCTAGAATAGGAATGTGAAAGAATAATATTGCTTTTAACTTCCCTGGTTAGAACTCCTGTAGTCTAAATTCAGTCTTAGCCATAGTGTGACACTGTGTTTGTGAAGAAGCTAAAAAGGGGATACAGTGAGGCTTTTCAAAGCCATGCATCTATGAAAAGATCACATTTATGTATACAGTGCTCTGCCTATGGCTTTTGAAATGTAACTTCTGTCACGCAGTTTGCATTTTTTAAGAATCAAGAAGTAATTTGTGAAGGGGTTATTCTTAAGCAAATGGAAAGTTATTCAAAGCCATACGCTTTATAAGTTATTCTTTAGATAACAGTGTTCTTTTCTGTTAATCTTCTATCTACTACTGTGCTATCCTCTGTTCTCATCTTCTAGAAGCAGATCCAATTGAATGCTGAGGCACTTCTAGTTATTAAAGTGGTAGGGACTTCCTGTATTCCTGCTAAGGAATCAAATGAGCCTAGGATACCAGGCAGATAACTCAGAGTGGTATCTTCCCTTCCCCTGTTGCTCTCTAAGAAACTTTGTTCCTTCTCCTTAGACAACAGCATCTGCCTTTGTGGTTGACTAGGACTGCCTGAATTGGAAGCTCATTACGAAAACAAAGCATTGGACCCAGCCTCTTGACTTCTCTGTATTTAATTCATTTTGTTTTTCTGCTTCGTCACAGACTTCTACTGTCAGACCATGACCTTGAAACAACCTTTCATGGACCAGGGCCCTGCTGCACCACAGAGTGTCTCTATTTGCTGCCAATGCAGCCTAAAACCTTCCTTGGGAGAACAAGGAATAGAAAGTCCAGAACACACCATCTAAGAAAGCTAGCTGTATGTGCCTTTCTGTCAAAGGGAGCCCAGCAAACCTCCAGGCTGCCTGGGGTAATTCAGATTTGAAAACTAAAATTCTCTTTGGCACTTTCCTCTTTGTTGGACCTTCCCCACCAATGCTGAAATAATTGAAACTCACCCTCCAAAAAACAAGCAAGTGGGCTGCAAACACGTCTTTCTCGGGACAGAAGGGCCTCCTGAGGAGCACAAAGGACCTTTCGCTCCCAGTGTCTCCTGGGGTTTGTCCTTAGGGCAAAGTCTCTTTGGGAGTAGGTAGATTTTTTTAGGAAAATAGGTGGAAGATAAGGAGATGAATAGAATTTCTGGGCTACAGGGGTAGGTTGGGAATTGCCCATTATATTAAAATACAAATATTATTCTGTACCCATGCACACATTCATCATTTTTGTCTGCTGTGAATATCCTTTTTTCACACTCATTCTCAGCTCTTTGTCTCCTTTATGCTTTCCTACAAAGCACTGACATTCTTGATTTCAGCATGATTAATGACATATCTTGATTTGCCAGAATGCCTGAAATAGATGCGTGCTTCTGTCAAGGTCAGATGGTTTCATGTTGTTCACAGATCTCTTCCCAGCTAGCGTCACTGCTTGTCATGCACCTTTATTCAGTATGAACTACCTTGATGCCCCAAAAATGCCGTAGAAGAGGGAAGATTTTGAGAAGGCTGATCCAATACCACAAAATACGTTCACAGATGCTACCCAGAAAGAGCATAGCCAGCAGGGAACAGGAGTCCTTGAGTACCTGTTTTTTTCACAGTGACAGTACCAGGGACTTCTTCCCATAGGAGACACAGTGACCAAAACACCAAGGTCAGACCACCAACACATCCCTCTGCTACAAGCTCACGTCCTCCAGTGTAGCATAGGTTATGCTAGCAAATCAGAAAGATGCTGATTTTGGTCTCAAGTGGGCACATAATAAATGTCACTTCAGCATAATGGGGAGAAGAAGTCAGAAAGGCATAAACTAATCATCTCTGAGGAAAGGTTTCTCCATTATTAGACCCCCTGGAAGACCCTCAAAGAAACCAGGCCTTACCACTAGCCTCTTGAAGGCTCTTATTCAACTTACAAGGTTTCAGAAACAGAGGTCCTGACATACTCAGGGGTCCTGAGGAAAGCTAGGGATGGAGGCCACAGTCTCCCATCTCTGACACCCAGCTAAGGCAGCAATTAACAATGTGCCTTTTGGCCAGCTACCCTGTTGTGAACGTGTCACCCACTCCACCAGTGAGGACACATTCAGTCTTAAAAAAATTTAACTACTGATTGCTTTCTCTGAATTATCAGAAAAGTTTCTGTTAGGACTTGGAGAGAAGGAGATAATCCACAACATGTTAAAGGGAATGGAAGGTGGGCTTGTGAAATTATTTCACAAATATTACAAGCAACAAAAACACTCAAAGTAGCTTTTGTGACATGTGTGACAGCAGAGCAGACTGCTGCACATTCGGTTGTGGTTTCCATGGTGTAATCCATAACCTCAGGAAAGCACAGCCTGAAATAACCAGACTCAAACCATTGCCTTCACAGTTACACATATATACTTTATAAGCCTATATATATGTATGTATATTTATACATAAAACGTTATTGCTTCATGATGTACAAATGCTGAGGCAAGTGCTAGCCTTATAATTTTATTCTTACATGCACAGCTAATGATAATATCCTTAAAACCCTTTCACTCTTGCAGCTGCATTTAAGCTCTATAAACTGTTGCACTTTTTGCTTTGTGACTGTTATGTCAGCTTCTTCCAATTTTAATACTGCTTATACCCATCATTGCCTTTTACCTCTCTGACCTCCTTGAAGGAAAAAAAAAAAACAAGAAACCCCAGCACAGAAGAGAATTGACCCTATACTGGTGGTGTTATCTCAGAAGTTTGACATGTACAAACTTCCCAGTGGAGCTGCCTAGCACAGCTCAGGTCCTCAGTGCCGTACCAAGATCTTCAGAGCAAGGCTGAGGGATCAAGAGTGCAACTGCAAAAACCCCTGTAAGATTAAGGGGTTTGGAAGCAGACATTTAACGTCACACCAGCCTTAGACTGGGAATCGTGCAAAAGGTTGAAAGCTTTGTCTCTGGGAAATGTTATCTATTTCATGTGAGTTTGCCCTATCTGTGAAATTTAAACACAGGAAACAGGATTTGTCACAGCAGATCAAATCATAAGGCTATTGGGATTACCACTGCACTGCCCACTGTGATTAGTGTCCACTGCAGAGAAAGAACCTGGAAAATACTGCACACCATGCTAGGTTTTAACAGGGGATCCACATGTTTTCACTTCTGCAGTTTCAGTGGGATTTCATTAACCAGGAGGCTTAAACCCATTTTACATTAAACAAGAACTAGTTATCTGACCTTGCCCTTGCTCACTCACTTTATCCTTAGAACAAAGCAAAGAGTTTTCTCCAGAGATGATTATTCAGAAAAATAACACCACTGAAATAATAAAGCAAAATGCATGAGGTGGTATAGTGTTTTCCTCTGACCCACTGTCCCACCAAGGCATCAGGCTTTCCTGGAGAAGCAGCCTTTCAGTCCATGGAATGGATGAGTTAAATACTAACAATTGAAGATGTCAGACTAACTTATTGCAAGAGCACGAGTTGGGAGTCCTGCTGTGCTAGCATAACTGCAACCTGAGTAATTGCCTTCACCATCTGAATTCCTTCAGCTTTCTCAATTGGTTACAGTGTTCTCCTCTTACCATCCTGCCCTGTGACTCTGCCCTGCTACTAGACTCTCTTAAAACAATTCTGCTTTCTCACCGAAAGATAGCTGCATTTCAGAAGTCACTGAGCTGCTACTAATATATTCAGGTTTTATAACAAAACAGTGGAGCCCTTTTGGGATGAAGGAAGTTACGGACGTGTTCAATGGTTAGACAGTGTCCCCTGATTTCTTCTGATCCTTACACTGTGCTGCAGCATTGTTCATCGTACTGTCATCTTCGTTGTCTCTCAGTTGTAGAGGGAACATTAGAAATTAACATCTGTCAAACTCAGAATAAAATGAAGTCAAAAAAAAGAGAGTAAATGGAATTAATGCAGAAACTCCTTACACACTATATGCCACTATACCGCTAGATATCCAGGCATCAAGTCACACTATATCTTAAAAGAACTGCAATTCACATGGACCTCAGAAAGTAGGAAAGATCGCAGACGGATTTTCACTCTTCATCTGCCTTTTCTTGATTCCACAAATTTTGGCCATACATCAAAGACAAGCATACTCGTGTAGGTACCTGTGCATGAGTGCTATTAGAAAAATAAAATAAAGAAATCTAACCAAAACTCCAAACATCAGATAGCAGGATAATTTGAGTGGTCTAAGGACCTGTTACAAATCAAGATGACCCTTTAAACAATTGCTTAAAATAGGAACAAAATCAGAAGGTCTTTAGAGGTTTGGATAACTATCTTCAAGGCAGAAGAAGCAGCCACATAAAACCTATATAATTGGGAGCTCAAGCTGTCTGTCTTCCAGAAACGCTGATTCAGGTTTGTATGATTCTTAAACAAGTTTTTTTGAAAGTGGACTCTTGTCAGGTATTACATAAATAAATACAGGGAACAAGGACTGGGTTCACTTTAGGAGATGAAGAAAAGCAGAAACTAGCAGAAACTTAACTTGCTTGTTAAGGTTTTAGGACACAGATGATCCACTGGCCAGGCTGCTTGACTCATATATGCAAAAATGTTCCTGTTAAAAATAGTCTGTAAACCAAAGACCCTAACATGTCATAGAAGGTTTTACTGCTGAGCATGGAACATTTTTGTCAAAGCAGCTCAGTATTGTACTTGAGAAAATGTGACAGGCAAAAAGTCTTTGCAGGTATCCTTTCTACATGCTCTGTCTGCTCCCCATTTAATACGCAGGTTGGAATCTGTTATTGGACTGTGACAAGACAAAGTGTTAGGAAGGTGCCTCGCTGTGCCAGGCTTGGAGCGTGCAAGGTAATAATTCCAGAGAGAACAGATGAGCAGTCTAAACCAACACATTTCTTCTCCAACTAATCTTTCTTTTTAAAATTTCTGTGCAGGTCTTAGAGGCCAGCATGAAATTCTGTGGGAAAATGAGATTAAAGTCATCTAAGGGACAGATGACCAATACTGGGTCTTTCCCTCCAGCCAAAAGCTGAACAAACTTGCTCTATACTCTTCTAAAAAAGAAGCCACAAGCAAGGTGGGATCAGTGTCCTACCTGCTCTTCATCCATACACCTGCCTCCAGCTGTGTATCATATCAACCTGCTAGATAGTGACAGGAAGATGCATGCTGCAGAGTATATATTCCAAGCACATCCAGTGCTGTCCTGGTTTCAGGTGAGACAGAGTTAACTTTCTTCATAGTAACTAGTAAGAGGATTTGTTTTGGATTTGTGCTGAGAAGAAGGCTAATGTTTATAGTTGCTGCCAGGACAGTCAAGGACTTAGCTTCTCTGCTGTGCCAGTGTCTGTAGGTGCAACAGAAGCTGGGAGGGAGCACAGCCCCAGTCACTAGCCTAGGATTCGACCTTAGGTTTAGGATTGAGACCCAAATCGTGCATGTCATGCCCAGAATATAGGTGAGGCTCTGTCCAGAAGTTCCCTCTCTTGCTCTGGATTGTCTTCCCCTCTTTCATGGTCACCTTTGTATCTCAGACACTCGGGCTCTTATCTCCATTCCAGGACTGCAGATTTGTGGCTCTCCCTGCTCTGGCATCATTAGCTGGGAACAGGCTGAGCCTTGGTCATCAGGTGGTGAGCAGTATCATTGTGTATCACTCCTTTCTACAGATTTGTATATATTACTATTATTATCATTTTTATTATTTCCAATATTATTGTAGTTTAGTTATGAAATTGTTCTTATCTTAACCCACGAGTCTCTTTTCCCTTTATCCCTTTAATTCTTGCCTCCATCCTCAGGAGGGGACAAGGGGGAAGGTGAGTGAGTTGTTGTTGTGGTGTTTGGCTGCCAGCCAGGGTCAAAACTACAAGTGCCATGGTTGCTGGCTCACCATCTTGTACAAGCAGACAAATCTGAACTGAGAATCCCAGTGTTAAGATTATCAGGTCTTAAACACACAGAGTACACACTATGCACTGGCTTTTTGCTGGGGAAAGTGCCTCCACAGACATTATAGGGAGCAGCGCTTAGTGGGCAGCATAAAAAAGGGCATGAAGGTAATGCTGCAAGGTGCAGCTAAGCAAATGTTTCTGTCTCTCATGAAGACTCAGAAATATATTCCCACAGGCTCTGGCTCTCTCCCATTTCTTAATTTCCTACTGCTACAAATGCTCAGCTTTTGATTCAGCTTAGCCCTTAAAGTATGGACTTCCAGACTGTTCTTCTCCATAGAAACAGTAAGCTAAGGTGCTACATCACTGCTGTTCTGTACACCCAAACTGTGCTGTAGATGGTTCCAATGCCAACAGGGATGTGGGCACTGTAAACAGCCCATATCCCACCACTTCTCTTTTCCCCTCTTGCACCATACAAATGTTCCTGCGGAATACGCCCACCAGAAGGCTGTGTGCAGTGCTGATGATTTTAACCTAGGAAACCTGATTGCTTTTGAATTTCTTTCCAGGTATGCAGTAACCTACAAACCGGAACGCAAGTTTTGGGACCACTTTTCTAAAGAAAAGGAAGACTGCCATATGTATACTATTTTTGCCTGTCAGGGTGAGAAGCCAAGATTCATTTAAAACATCCCAGAAGAGTAAAAAGACCACCACATAGTCTTGAATATGTAGCTGACTGAACCTATAAAATCAAGGCACCAGGGTGAAGTCTCAGATTTACTTTTTTGCACTGCAACTTCTGAGCAGAAGAAAGTCACAGGGCCATAAGGCACTTGTTACAGAGCACTGCAATCCCAGAAAACCAGGGGAGGAAAAATGTCTTCAATCCCCAAATCATTCTGATCTGCTTAACAATGGCCTCTGCAGCCCTTTGTAGTGAGAGCACACAGGGGCCCAATTGCTGTTGGTTTGTTCACTTTGTTCAGAAGGAAAAAACATATCACAGAGAGCTCCATCATCAAGGAAAATGGAAATTGTAACAGGTTTCAATATTACACAGTACAAAATGGATATATATGGAACAATCCTAGGGCTGGAGTGCAAGAGAAAGTGGGAAATATTTTTACCTGCCAGGGGCATTGTTAGCAATCAGTGCCACAAAGTCTCATGCTATGAAACAGGACAAAAAAGTATTAATTTCCTCCTCCTCCCTTGGATTACTGACCCCTCAACCTGCTCATCAGCCCTTTATGTAAAACTGCAAATACATCACAGTCTTTCCCCTCTCCTTTACCTAAGAATGGAGCCCACACTCTCAGAACGGGCTGGATTTTGGAGGTGTATATGCACATAAAAGGGAAGAGGGACATTCAGCTTTGGGATGTCTGTTTGCGGAGTGTCTTACAGAGATGGGATTTTATTTAAACTTTTAGCTCTCTGAATATTTGTCACTGGAACTCCAAGAAAGCAAAGCATGACCCATGTCTGTTCACTTGTGAAAGCCCAGGGGAGAGAGCCTACTGAATCACTCTGTTTTTCTCGGGTCTTTCCCAGCATCTCACCAACAGTGACAGTGCTGGCATGTTCTCTGAAACATCTGCTATTGTCTGAGAAGTGGAAGGAAACAGTTTATTTTATCCCTTGTAGCTGTTACAAGATTGACAGTGACAAGTGTGAAATGGACATATCCCACTGAAATTCAGAAAAGAAAAGCCCTAAGCAACTCTAGAATAAGTATGTGGACTCAATTCCCTCATCGCTCTGTAGTAGACATTCACATCTGTTAGCAATGAACATTGGCTCCCTCCTGCTTTGTAGTACCTTTCCTACCCAACATAGGCAGTAGTACCCAATACTGCTCTTTCTTCTCCATTACTTATTTTAGTGACTTGAACAGTACTACTCCCAATTTACATTCATGCAACTGAGAACAGAACAGAAAGAAAGTACTGTTTAAATTGCTCCAGGAATTATTCTTGCCTATCTTGCTGCTGTGCATCGGAGGAAAAAGGCCAAAAACATTAACTCTTCTCAGCTTACTGACAGAAAGCTTTCTGGTCTTTTAAAATAATCTATCAGATTTCTAAAATTCCTTCTACACACACTTAAAACAGTAATCAGTCTAATAGCTGAGAAGAAAATTTACAAAAATAAACCCTTTGTATGATATATATATTATGAAAAATGTTCAGAATACTGTGTCCAGAGATTTGCCTTTGACCATTCACCCTTGTGCTGCTACAGTAGCTAATAGATGGGAGTTAAGGGCATCTATGTATAGTTTGCTATAGAGCACACACTATATTTTATAGTAACACAGGAACTGTTGGGATAGCTTGGACCTCTGGCTTATCTCACCTGCCATCCCCTTCCTGGCAGCCAGCAATACTTACTTCCCACAATGCTGCTGACTTTGATTTTGTGAAGTGTCCTTCCAGACTGCTCAAAACCAGGCTGGGTGGATCTGGGTCTAGTAAAGAGATGGAAGGTTCTACCTGATGGTTCTCAAGGGTGAAAGTGAACAAGATTATGGCTGTAAAACATCCCTGCAAAGCATCATTACAGAGGAAGAAAAGGGTCACCTTCCTCACTGGTACCTCTGCAGCTCCCAGTGTGCTCCTGAGATGAGCAGAGAGACCTGTGTTTCCCAGGAAGGGGAACCATTTCTGGTTCTCTGTTCCAGCTGATGGAAGACACACTAAAAGATGTCCTCACCTTCCTCATCCTCTTCCCAAGGGCAGCAGGACACAAAGGAAGAGCCTGAGGAACTCTAATGTGCAGCAGCTGACTGGGGGATGAAGGGAACTGCACTGCAGCTGGGTACGGCTGGACCTGAGGATGTTCCAGCTACACTAGGGACAGGGGCTGTGGAGCCAGAGTAGACAGCATTTGAAGCCATACATTGCCTGGAGAGGGCAGGGAAGGGAATTCCAGGTAGGACACACCAGAGCAGTTTCCTCCTCTTTTGCCCTGCCCAAACGTGTGCTTTGACCTTCCTGAAGGGAGGTGGTTAGTCTTCAATCTGCAAAGGACATGGCCCTCAGAGTTATACTCATCATACATACAACAAATAACAACTGCATCTGTAGTGCAAGAATCCTACCCAGTCACTCCTGACTCCTTCCTGTAGGTTTAGATAGAAGCACTTTTTTTTTTTTCTTTTTTTTTTTTTTTTTCTCTGAGCTAGGGAGTGAGAAATGTACCTGAAGGTCTTGCCGGCAATAATTTAAACAATTTTTATATACTTACAGGAGGAAGTGTTTGTTCCTTCTGTTGAAGCTTGTATCCTAAGCATGGGTTCTGCAACATACAGAAGTAACAACAAAGTTGTAAGAATACAGCCACTGGAGGAGCCTGAACATCTTCCCCCAGTAGAGCTTGATTTCTAATTTTTTTTTTTTCAGTAATCAGAAACCTGCCAAAGCGGAGAAAAAAATTAGATAGCTCGAGAAAGCAAAGAACTTCAAAGTCGGTACAGCATGTCCTAGGCACATGGTGAATAATCAATTACTGCAAAAATGCCCCATAGTCCTGGGAGGGAAGGCCAGAAGAAAACTGGCAAAGACAGAGCAAAGTTTTCAGCTGTTTATGACAGCATCAGAGGCAAGTGGAAAGCAGTGGGTCTTGAAGCTCCACATGCTGACCCAGGAAACACTAGCTTCTTATTTTCTTCTCACATAATTCCAAGTGAACAGTCAGGCCTCTAGGTCTATCACAACTATGGCTAAGGACCTCTGTGGCTTGAAAGAGAGTAGGGACCCTGAGTGCCACACGTCTGCAGAGATCTGTAGCTGGAAGGGAGAGCAGGACACGTTCCAGACCCAAATGAGACATAGCACCAACCCCAAAGTGATTGCAAAGAAAGTAAAAAGAAGCATTCCCAAGACAGTAAATAGTCTTGTAGGATGGCTGAAGGAAATGCATCTCAACACAAATCACACAAAGGAAGCACCCAGAAAAGTTGATGAAAGAAACAAGCTAGCCTGAAGCTAGGGCTGAACCTCCTGAGCTGTATGAACCCAAACCATGCAGCAAACCAAAGGCGTGCATTTGGGTGGCTGCATGGGCTTTCGCTGTCTCACACCCCAGAAACACATACAGTGCCATGCGTGAATAAAGAATTCAAGAGTGTGCTTGAGGAGTACTATCAGCTGGAAGGAAGAGTTTGCAGAGGCAGGACTTTGCCTAAGGCAGCAATCTGATGTGCCACTGTGGAGAGGGATGAAGGAAGTCAGTGTGGCTAGCAAACAGCCTGTGCATCCTAGGGAGCAGGTCAGGCATACTGCATGCTCTGTAGTGAAATATTTAACAACGTGTCCTGTGAGGCAGAAAAGATGAATAGGTCGCCTAATAGAGTTCAGTGTCTAGGCAGAGTAAAACCACACTTAAACCCAAAAAGTAACTGTAGCAATACTTCAAGAGACCCTTCTCCTGGTGGTTTAAACACCAGCATCTCACAGTAGCCTATGTCCAATTAAAGAAGAAACACACTAATGACTTATTTGCATTTGCAAGGCCTGGAAAAAATCAGCACAGTCTGAAACCCCAGACTCTATTGGTCAGCAGGAGTCTCCCGGTCTGGACCCAGGGCTGGGTAAGAACAGTGGGGAAAAATGGCATCTGGCTGGGTTTGGGTCTGAGTAGGTCTCTGCTCAAGCCACACAGCAAAGACCTACCCAGAGCTCCATGAGAAGACCTCAACAAGCAGCCACGGAATGTATTGCTTTCTGTCCTCCTTCAGGACAATAGCATGACATGCTGCTTGGCATGAAATCTGCCTGTGCAGCGACTCATCAGGAACGCAGCCAGCATTTTGAACATCCCAGCCTCCTCCTCTCCAGTGGCACAATAGCAGTAAAGAGAAGAACAGTACTGTAACAGCAGGCACTGGAAAGGACGTAAGCAGTGAAAGAGACCACTCAAAACCAAGAAATTTAGCTGATGGGAAAGAAGGGAGCGAAGTGCAGGGACTGCATTCTTGCTGCACAAGGGAGAAGGGAAGGCAAGCCCAGTGGAGTCAGTGACCAGCGTGTCACCTCCTTTGAACAAAAATGGTTCCAATGGTTACAGGACACTTGCTATTAGCTATGTAGTCTCATACATATCCAGTGAAGTACCAGTGACAGGCCCCACTGAGAACATGAAAGAATATAGGCACATCCAATGGCTCTTCTGTCAGGCAGCAGTGCCAAGATTTCAGAAGTAGGTCGCCACACACGCAGATGCATCAAAGGAAAGACTGCAGGCATGCTAAATGCAAAATCTGGCAATCACACTGTTTTCCTTGATCTAGCCTACAAACACTGTCATCTCACATAAAACCTGTCTCTGCCAGACATAAAAAAAAGCTAGCATGACCCCAGCCTCTTTGCCAAGCAGGATATGTGCATCTTGTAAAACCTTGGGATGCTCAGCTTACGCACACCTATCCATATCTCCCTCAGACAAACTCAGAAGCAGAGACAACTGCTTGTGTTGTGGCCATATATGAAGTAGCTCTAAAAGTTAAAATAATGAAAATGACTTAGCAGTGGGGTCAGTTCCAGGAGTAACTCTGGAGGCGTGCAATCCATAACTGCAGGCAGGATGCTTGAAAGCAAAATTCCACCAGCCTGAGAGGAAACCATCTGGAGAAGGCTCCTAGTATGCCAAGGCAGTTTCAAAAGTGGTTAAACTACTGACAGTGAGTTACCTGCCTACATTCACAGACCCTGCAGAGCTGTCAGGAATTGTAGATACAGCCCTGAGGAACAGTGCAGTCTAGGCAACAGACTTTCTGGAGGAAACATCACTACGTCTATACACCCTGCAAATTCATATGCAGCTGCTAGGATTTACAGGAACAGAAGCAACAAATGCTTTTTCTGAAACACAGTTCCTAAGAACTCAAATACTTTCTCACTTGGGCTGCTGCAGGCAGCATCCTCAGTACAGCTCCAGGATATAAAAATGTATGCTTAACCCTTGTTCATTCATTTTTCAGTCCCTGAGGTAGCTCCAAGATATAAAAATGTATGCTTAACCCTTCTTCATTCATTTTTCAGTCCCTGAGGTAGCTCTAGCATTCAAGGTGATATGCAGCTACTGAGGTGCTGGATGGAGGACAATTGTTCTCTGCTCAGAGGGAGCAGTTTCAGAGCTCCAGAAGCAGTTTCAAGAAGAAATAAAGAGAAAGAGACAGAAAGACTCTGTTAATTCAACTTACGTGAAGAAGTTTTTGTCCCTTCTGTTGATACTGGTATCTTGCTGGTGCTTTCTGGAAAACACAAGAGGCAATAAAAAGTTATAATGTAGAGTCAGACGATTCATTTCAGTCCAAGAATGGACAAGGTAACGAGGAAAAAGGTGTTCAAAGAAGCAAGCTAAAATTCTGCTTCAGTAGGCACAGGCTGCAATCAGACACCAACTTGCAAAAGTTTCCTTTTGAAAAGAAGTGAAAAATTATGGTGTCTTCTAGTATGACTGAAGAAAAAAGCCTATTTCTTCTGAGAGAAGACAGTTGTTCAATCTCTCATTCTCCTCCGGGATCAGTGGCAACAGGAGAAATCATGCAGATGGCTCTGGTTCTGGAAGGCATCAGTGTGAGTATTTACTCCTTGTGCTTCTAGGCAGTTAAATTTTGCAAAGATGGGTTCCTGTTCATATCACTTGAATTGCTGGTAAGTACATCCAATAATGTCACTTGCCATTTAAGGGAAATCTTCTAAGTCACACATGCAAACCCAGCCCCCCTGAGATGACTGCTGGGGCATCTCTGGTGGAAATCAAACTGTTGCTTTGCTGAAGAGATGAGAAAAATTGCTCTTCGATGCGTCCTACAGAGATACGCTATCACTAGTGACATACAGCCATGGACTTCTTGCACCCACTTGTTGAAATGGCTGATGGTTATGGGGGATGATGGTGCTGTGCTTGGATCCCTGCTAGTGCCTTGCAGAATGCAGATGGGAGAAATCAGAAAGTAGAAAGCTTTTGTGTTTAGGCTTCACAGACTTGTACAGAGACCTAATTCCAATGACATCATCCACCTGTCTGTGTGCTGGTGACCCCGCAAGCCACAGCTGTGGGCAATTTCCTAGGTGTGAAGAAATCACCCTTCAGTTGTATGCATCAACAATCTTGGCCTTTTCTAAGTTCTCAAAACACTTTTCAGCCTCATAGTGGTGCAGTTCAATACAGCTGCACAAGTTTCAACTCCACAGCCAGAGAAGGGCCACAAATGCCAGGGAAGAAGTCTTGCCTTGAATCCTCAAAGCACACCAAGAATCCTCTGGTAGGCCGCAGAAAAAATAATTTAGAAAAAACCTCATAAGAGATTTAGGAAAAGGTAACTTAGGAATTTTTTTTTTTTTTTTCTCTTCCATGATTCTAGATCAGGTGGCCCTCTGCTCAGTGTCTTCAGAGTCCACAGAAACTTGACCAGACTCAGTCCAACTGTCTTCCCTTCAACATCTCTCTCATTAAACCTCAATGCTGAGCCTGTATTTTAGTTTCTTACTTGCTAGCTCTTTTTTTGGCTATTTTCCATTTTGGTCCAGTTTTCTTTGGCAAATATCTTATTTGCCTCGGCAATATGTCCCAGTTTCATCTCATTAATGTGAGAGAACGTGTTATGCAGCATTTCGCTGATAGTGAGTGACGTGTGGCATGGAAATGAGTATAATAAGTAAAATTTTTAAGGTCAAAACCTTTGCACTAGGTCTTCGAATACAGCGGCCTGTAGCCAGGCAGATTTCAGGACTGTTTTTTGGTTATGGAGGCAGTTTGTTGTTGTGCAGCTGGGTTGTCTGAGCAATTAACCTTCCTTAGTCACAACAGGAGACAGAACAAGTCTGACAGCTGCATAGCTCAGCATCTGGCACAACTGGAGCAAATTTTTCTTTCACTGTTAAAGAAACCATGTTCCATTTAGTGCCTGTGCTGAGCTCGATGGAGCATTTCTTGCTGCTGTGTCCCCAGCTAAGCTGTGTTGTTACAAACACTGGCAGGAAAGTTCCTTGCCAGTGGAAAATACAGCCAAAACCTCCCACACCTGAAACGTGCCAAGAAACATGTCTGGAAAACATGTGGCAAAGGCACACGTTACTGAGCCCTGCTAGTAACATTCGTGTTAGCAACATTAACAGTGGCTGCTAGCATTTGGAAGATGCAAAATTTGTGTGTATTGCTTACTGAGGACAGTACACCGCAATGGTAAGGGAGGCATTTTACTCCATCTCAGAAGGCCAGCACGGATCCACACGACAAGCCATCTGAACAACAGATGCAGAGAAAAGAGGCTGCTTGTAGGGTACCATCAATACTTTCTTGAGGTGAAAGAGCTGGAAGCATTTTTCAGTCACGATACTTGCAGTTACAGCTGCAGTCTACTAAGGTATAGAGATGGCTGCCTGCAGCCCTGTCTTCATCATCACGTTTAAGTCCCCACAATGAGCAGCTGCCTCAGATGCTCTACCCACTTCTGTCCTCTGGCACTTTTAGAAGCACTTAGTTTTGGTGAAGTGCTGTTTCCTGAAACTGGATATGTTTGTGCTGGGGCTTTCTTATGTAAAAATATTCAAGGATGGACAAGAGATCCTTGTTTGGGGATGCTTTAAAGGACAGGTCCCTGCAGCCTCTCAGTCTCATTTCTTTAATACTCTGGCCAGACAGAGAAGAGCCCCCTGAACCCTCACAGAACTCACAGCAACCCATCACCTTGCTGGGCTTGGTATCTTAATCCATCCTTCCAGGCAGTGAACTTCATTTGGGCTGCTGAGAGGAGACAACTCAGTCTGTGGGCAACTAGCTCTGCTGTAATGCCTCTGAGGGAGGAAAGGTTCAAAGCTACTCTTAGAGGAATTGCTATGCCAAACTGAGTGATAGCCACATTTCTTTCTATGTGGAGGCCCAAATCAGTGACATTGGCCCAGGCATGCAGATTTGCACCAGTTGAGAATCCAATCCATTAGACCAGTTGAAAACAAACTATGGCCCAGGTCACCCTAACTATGCTAGAGAGAGGAGAGATACACTGCTCTCCTGCTTTAATCAAGTCTCAGACAGATTGATGCATGAATAGAAGAAACTTTTCTTGCTTTTGAAGCATTTTGTAGTTGGCCACATGCTCCAGGAGCACTAGATGCAAGATTTTTTATTTTTTTTTCTCATTTATCTGCCATTTTCTTGAAGATAAGCTACTGGCTAACTTCAGAAGAGGAACAGCAAACTGAAGTTTAATGAATGACAAATATCAGATCATTATCGACTACTGCACAACTTGTTAGTACCATTGCAAGTCCTACAGATGCAAAACAAGAAGCTTGCCTGGGTCAGTGACTGTGTAGCTAATGAATTTACCAAGTCTTACCTCTGCCTACAATTGAGTTACATGAACAGATCACCTGAGCACTTCTTGTTCCCTTCAATTCAGGCAAAGTTGTCCCAGCCACCACCACTGATGACACAAACTACATCAACTCATTTTGCAGAGATGTACAGGATGAGCGTTCACACAATACCCTGCACACAACCCAGCAGTTATCCAGCACCATAGTCTGCTAACTTCTGAAATATCTCTGCAGGAATCCACCCTTTTGCATCCTGAGTCATGCTGGGCACAGCAAACATCCTTAGAGAGGCAAAAGGTCTAGGTCAACAGGTTTTTATGGAAAAGACTGACACCACGTTCAGCTGGAGCTGTGGCATGATCAGCACTTCAGAAAACAAGGTCACTTATCTATTGTCTAAATAAGGGGTTTTGTGAGCAAGTTTTCAAAAGTGAAACGGAAAGCTTTGGCTGTGGTATGAAGTATTCTGCTAGTGTTATTTATTAAACATAGTAAGGTCTTGTGTTCATGAGAAAGTCCATGAAAAAATTCACTGCAAGAATTTTGCCTGGCTAAAGTGACAAATTAGGATGCAAAAAAAGCAGTTACTATTGCATTAGCAAACCTGTGCATTATTTATATAACTCCAGAAGACCTTCATGCCTCTGTTCAAACTCCAATTACAATCTTTCTTAGGGGAGCATACATGAATAGAATTGAATGAAAATAAGAAGGCAGCTCGTATCCTGTGGGCAAGTTATATTCATCATAAATTCAAAAGAGAACAGAATAGCTCCCACTGCTTGCTGTTAAGACTGGTAAAAAATAGTGTTTGTCTACCTATTTTTATATTCATTGCATTTTTGATCCACACATATGGCTGTATAGACAAGGCTTTATATTTCAGTAAAAATCAGCAAACTTAGAAGTCTGCGTAGGTTAATTCAGTTTGTGTGTGGTGTGTGTGTGTTTATGTGTAGCAAAAACTTGCACCAGAGCAAATTTGGCAGTTTTAAGTAACAGCAATGTTAATATAACAGCAACAAGGACAGGAGTTACTGTTGCTTGACTATTACTGTTTAAGACAGAAAAATTTACATTTTCTGATAACGAGATTAGGGAAAAATAAAGCTCTTTGCTCACTGAAAGCTACAAAGAATTTTTTACAATTGTTTTATTGAGAAATACTAATTTTTCTATCCTTTGGAGCAGGCAATTGAAATCAGCAATTTTCAGACATGTGACCTTTGTGGTAATGGTATGGCTTTTTGTATTCTTCAGGAAAAAAACCAACACATTTGCCTTGTTCTTTATGTGTTTTTTCCTAATGCCTGTTGCTAGTTGATATTAGAGACAAGGCATTATGCTACACAGACCTTTGGTCTGGCCCTAGAGTTCTCTTTTGTGGCATACACCAGCAAAAAATATTTCAACTAAAACAGTTAAAGTTTGACAAAATTCTAGGGAATCAAAACCAATATTTTTATACTGAAAAGCAAACGGAAAGGAGGATCTAGTTTGCAGACAGCAGGGCACACATAAGAAACACCACCAGGTGAGGTAATTAAATTAAAGGTCATAATGAAAGTTATGGTTCACATAGCAGAGCAGGTCAGTACAACCACAGGAAAGTCAGCTCCCCTGACACATCTTTCTTTACCCCACTGTCATCCTATCTGCTGGAGGTGGAAAGAAGCAACCCCTCTGCTTGTCCTGAGAGGTTCAACCCTCTCAGATGTCCACACACTAGTTTTCTGCAGGGGCTACTGGGCTACACTGGACTCTAAGGTCTTCTCCAAAAGCCCATTGGCAGAAAATAGCAAATAAGAGCTAAATATGCTGGTTTGTTTTTTGTTTTTTTTAACTGTCTCTTACGAATAGCGCAGGACCACACAGATATATAGGACCTGAGTAATGACTGCCCTTCAGGGCTCATTACCAAGTTTGGATCCCAAATCTGTCATTAAGCTAGCAAGGGGAATAGGTCAGGGAATGCAAGGGAAGGAGGGGTGAGGAGGTCACCCGCACAGGGGGTCTGTCCCTGTTTGCAAAGCAGATGTTGCCCTCTGAGGCCTTAGGGATCCATTGCTCTTAAGTCACCAGATGTTTGTCATATTGTTCCTCAATTCCAGGTGGAAAATTCCATCATTAGGAGGAAAACTAGGAACAATTGTACTGGTAATTTATAAGCAATAATAAGCAGAGAGGGCTCACATGTATGTGTGGCAACCAAATATGCACGATTGATTTATTCATCCAATGAATGCTGCCATGCCTGATTCTGGTTTATCAAATATCACTGAGATGTTCCAGTTCAGATAACACTGAGTTTCCAGTTCAGATCTTTACAGACAAGAGCCAGCTGCCAGGTTTAGATTGGATCCAAGTTTGTCCGCATTCAAGGCAGTTTGCATACACGGCTATGTTTTAAACAACTTACATTTCACAACAAGATTAGACAGATTCTAACATATCAGTCATAAATGCACATAACAGGGCTTGCCTGCAAATGCTTTCATTCAAAACCAAGCTCCTGTCTCCCTGCAGTAGGAGTGTTTTGCTGTCATTCAGCACAGCCCAAAGCAAGTTGAAAAATCCATGTCATGAATCACAGGAATGAGGTCCCACAAGCACTCCCCAGCCATGTCACCATTCTTTGTCTGAGAAAGTAATATAGGACGCCCAAGCATTTTTTTTTTTTTTTTTTTTTGCATTTATCTGTATCATTACTCAGGCACAGTGCCTACAGCTGAGTTTTGGAAACTCCAGTATCTTGGAAACAGAATAGGAGGTTTCCACGTAAGGAGCTAATGAGCAACCAAAATTTGTATTCATGGAAACCAAGAGCATTTACAAAGCTACACAGAAACACCTATCCATTTTTCCTCCTAATAGCATTCTGATAAATAACACTTGATCTTTAATATCAGTCTCTTGACATCTGATTGTGATTATAATATCATACAACTAGTATGAAATCTTAACACTTGAGATTCTTTAGTTGAGGAAATAGAATAGCAAATACACAAAGTGAATACAGTGAAGCAATCACCATGTGACCACAAACCAGCAGATAGTGAAAGACAAATCCCACTGGCAAAGGCTTATGTTTCGTTTTCTACTTATTTAAATGCCTATCTCCTGTCTCAGAGCACAGTGTAGAACAGAAAAGCATCTTTGGTAAATTCCCATTGCAACAACATCTTAAACCCCATCTCAGATACACACAGAATTTTTGCTGTGTTTGCTAGTGAGAACATGTTGTTTTCATACTTCACAATTGGCTGGACACTGGAGTTGGAATTATCAGAGCTGAATTAGTCATCGTCACACTTAAGAAACAAGATTTCAGCTGAACTGCAGCTTCCAACGCACTTGCAAGGAGAAACAGTATTGCTAAAACAATTGCATACAATAGAAATACTCACAAAATTCTGTCAGAAGCAATTGGAACTTCCTGTAAATGAAATTGAAAGGACCCCTGCAAAAATAGCTATCTATACTAATTTTAAATCATTTGGGTAAGTCTGAATGCTATCTGCCTCACAAGAAACTATGCTTCTCAAGAAATAAGTTTAAATCACAGTACCTGAATTACAGTCATGCCTTTGAATAATATGCCTTCAAATACATTCACACCTTTGTCTTTATTATTTTATAAATCAAAAGAAAAAACTATCAAAATCTGTGAAAGTAAAAATGATGGCAATTAGAGCCATACAAATATTACTTAAAGACAAAGAGAGGAATGCTGGTTTAGAAGTTCAGTCTAGGACATGTTTTAGGTTAAATGAAAGCTTCCCCACAGTTCTTCCACTACTCAAGCGTGCTATGGGAATTAGAATAATATTCCCTTCCCTTCATACTCTTCTTGACTGTTTAAACTGTGTCTTAGACTTGGTGTCAGAAAGTATCTCACAGAAAATGCTGATCTCTCCTGAGATCCGTAGGAGGCATCCCATTTGTCTGGGTAGGGAAAACTGAACATCTCAACTATATAGCAGACAAGTCAAGCCTGATTAATTTTCTTAGCACACCTAATAGATTTCAGTGTTTCCACTTCCACTTCACTTGCAAAGCTTTCCTCTCCTCCAAACCCTTTTGTCTTGGCGGCAGTTTTAATAGATGGTCTTTCTGAATGTAAGACTAAAATAAAGAGCCAAGCCTTACCATTGGTGTCCGTGATGATAACACTGGCTTTAGTACTGTCATTCCCTAGTTTGCTGCTCACTCTGCATGCATATTCCCCAGCGTCAGCCAGTGTGGCTCTGTAAATGTGAAGCTCGGAGTATTTCCTGTGAAATCAGAAAAAACATGTAAGTATCCTGTACCAGAGTAACAGTCACTACATCAACTAATCCACTTTTCCCCCCTCTCAACAAAGAGTCTTGTTTTGCATTTTTGGTGACAGATTAACACTATCCAGGTTTGAAAAAAGAGAGGAGAATAAAAAAAAAACCACTCTTACAGGCTGCTGGAACACAGGCATATTAATGAACTCAAATGAAGATACTTGTTTATGTGTTTCTGCTTGAGAGGAGTCTGTCCTTAAAGGAAATCCGAAACAACCTTCCTCTCTCAGCTGAATTGTTGACTATCCAGATGCCACAGGCATGGGTGTAATATTAAAATAGATTACCCTTTCCTATATGTTCATATTGCCAGTAGCAGAGTTCTGGGTAAGTACTGTCGTTTACAACATCTGACTAAATAATCATGAGATTAGGACACACCACCCTCTTTAACAACCTCTGAAACCCCAATACTAAATCATTCTCCAGCACTAACAAAAAATTATGGGCAGGAGCACAATTTGCATGAAGCTACATTTTGTTCCTGACTCAGAGACATAATTTAATCAGTCTGCAAGGGTTTTAAGATTTGATTTTAAAATGCAGAACTCCTGCCTACCCATTAATTTGGTAGGAACATGTTCTGGTGTCATTCAAGGGGTCCCCAACTCATGTGATGGCAATTATCCCATTACCTAGACTGCAGAGAATGACTAGCTTGGGGAAAATACACATGTCACTGCTGTTCCTAGTTTCTGTTTAAAAGAAGTGCTTTGAGGAAGCTTTTGCCTGTAGCAAAGCCTGCTTATTTACCTACAGAATAGTCAGTAGAGTACATGAGCATTTGCTTCCCTAAGTTGGCCTACCCCAACTGATCCCCAGGAGGCAGGGATTCTTCACTCTGAAAGCTCATAGCCACCAGCATCTCTAGTGATGAGTGCTGAGCTAAGAAATGTTTGGGGAGTTTACCTGCTTCAGCACAGACATGTCTCCTAACTCTCCAAGCAGACATCACAAGCGGTTACCCCTTCTGGGAACTATTGACCAGGGCTGCATTCAGACCAGAAACAAGTCTGTTGTAGCAGGGGGGCTTCTGGAGCAACCAAAATGTTCAATACCACTTTCCAACCTATCCTTGTGTGCCATCCCTCCCTCTAGCACAATAAACTATTCCATCTGCTCTCAAACATCTGCTTATTGGAAGCTCAGCCTTCCCTGCCTCTACACAAAGGTCTTGCTGCTGAGGAGCCAGTGCTGTGGCCCTCATGGGATGAGAGCAGTGTGCCAGGAGGACCCCGGCTCTGCTAGAAATCCACATTACAAGAGTTTCCCCTCATGTTGTGAAAGAAAGCTGCTTTCTTGAGGCCACCAGCCTTGCAAAATGAGGAGCAGCCAAGCTGGGATTAGCAGTTTGATCAGGCTTTATCAAACAGTAAACAACTGAAGAGCTGACTATTTGGGCTCCCTTCTCAGGCAACCTTAGGAGCTCAATTCCCAATACTGAATTAATTAACTGGGCTGCATTTCAGATGGCATAGAAGAACAGACTATAGCTGGTGGCAGCCGTGAATACATGAGAAAAATGTGGTTGAGACACTGACAGAAGTGTCCAGAAGGTGAAAGCCACTGTCTCTTTGGGTGGGAATTTTGCACCTGACAGCTATACTTATACCGCAGTAAAAATGGCCGGCTCTTTAATCTTCCTGACAGCCATCCATACACCTGTCTTTGCAACAGCCTGTCAAGGGCCTGCCCAGGAACCCGTAGCAGCAGTCTACATCACCTAACAGCTTGTGTGGACATGTGATATTTTCTATAGTCCACAGGCTATCTTTCACCCATGCTTGCAGACATTTGTCTGGTTGGAGAGCAGGCTGCAGCCTCAGGGTGCTTCAAAAGGCAATGTAAACAGGCTCAGTTTTTTGAGCAACTCACTATAACCCAATGATAAGCAAGAAGCACAGCTGCAGCTATATCACTTTTATTTGGGCACCCACTTTGTGTCTGCTGCAGTCTCTTTTCTTCTACTTATGATATTAAGCAATATTGATGCAAACCACCTTTGTAGCACTCTTGTATTTTAGAAGAAGAAACTCTTTGTCCAGCACTTTTATTTTTATTCTCTTTGTTTTACATTATGTCTACAGGAAAAGGTGAGGAATTGTGTCTTCCTTTTACGATTTTAAGATTATATTAAAGTAGGTGAAGCAGCCTTATTTCCTATAAATCTACTTCTAACAAGCCAAATTTACTCATTTTAGAAAAACTCTTGAAGGAGTTTTCTGTCTGAGATCAGGAGAAATAATGTGGATATTATAGCCTTAAGAATATTATTGAGATATACCAAGACAGAATTCAGAATAATCAGAGCAGACGATGACTCATTAATAGCTGTAAATGAAGCAGCTCTCTAGCAATATGGTGCTCCAACAGTACTCGTTTAAAGCCCTGATAAGGGATTTTGTATTCAAATGCTTGTCCTTTTCTCAGTCTATGCCATGTTACACCAAAAAATGCCTCTCCCTGTAAGATTTGCTTCTGTTGTACCTTTAGCTCATCACCACTATGACACTGCTGAGCTTGTATTCATACATGAAAGGGAGAGAAATACATCCTCTGAATGCAGTCCCAGCCCACCTTATCTGACTGCTTGAATTCATTTTGCTTCCAGTCTCTATCTGTCATCCAGAATTGCCTGTCTGTGGGCAAATATCCAGGCTAAGCTTGGAAGAAGCCCAAGGTACAGGGCACTTGCACACTAATTTTTCTCATGCAGTATTGCATCCAAAGCCACCAGCTAGGTGAAGTGGCAAACACCTTCCCTCTGCCCAAAAACCCAACCCTGATAAAGGAGTAATGTAATGTAATGAGTCTGACTTTCTACAGCATACTAACCAAAACAAAAATGTGCAGGCTTCACCTGGTTTTGAAATCAGAGAAGGAAAATGAAATGTTATCAGTATAAGCAGACAAGCACAGGACAGTTAGCCAGCAGGTGAAAAGCCCTTGTCTGGTGCCTGATTTTCTTCTGTATCACAAAAGGAATAGCTTAGAGCTTGGACACACAAATCAATCAATCGTGGCACCGTGACTCATCAGCAATCATGAGAGCAGAAGAAACTCACTGACTGCATGCTCTTACTCTATGACAAATTTGAGGTAAAAAGTGAGTGCTTTACACATCTTTCATTAAAATTTAAACTCATTCAGTTTCTCTTGACTTTCCAGTGTAATGAGAAAGGGCACAGTCATTTAGAGTGATTTACCTGCTGTACTGTCATGTCATCACACGTCGGGACTCTGCACCCTCTGAATCATCCACCCTGAAATCATCCTTGCAAACTTAGAGGATTGATCCCCCAAGATCACTTTACATGCAAGGAAGTCTTCAGAAGGCTAAGTTTGGAGGAAGCCTGCATTGCCACAGAGTTTTCTAAACTCTTAAAAAACTAGGAAAACACAGTCAGCGTCTGCCCCACTTCTGCAAATCCTTTGAACCAGTGATATCCACACTGGTCAAATGCACCCAATAAACACCAAGCTGCAGTATTGTCTTTTCCACTCCTACTCCAGGTGCCAAGCTAAGGTTTTCCTTTTCAATTTTAAACACTTCATGATTCTGCCACATATTTTTGCAATTTGTTAAAAAACCCAAAGCTTAATAGCCAGAACTCAGAAACAATTCTTTGTCTCCCAGCAATGAACAGGTTTTATTCTGCCATCACACAATGAGAAAGATGATTTCTTTCAAAATAAGACACTACCAAAAGTCACTTCTGGCCATTGGGCACTACTTACAAACTTTGTGAGGTTTTTATAAATATGCAGAAAGTGTCATTCTCAAGTGTCTGGATTGAAGGAGTCAATAAGACTGTGGTACCCTGCATGCTAATGGTTCTTCAGAAACATAGCTTACTTTTTATGTAGCCACTTGACCTGTGACAGACATTAATCCCAGACAGCTCAACTACTCTAGCCTTCCTATTTGATATTTTGCACACTTGATAACAGTATAAAATTCACACTAAAATGCTCATTGTAACAATATGGCAACATACGAACAAGACATTTGTCAATGTGCTGTCATGAAAAAAACATGCAAAAAAGCGGGGAAAAAACTCCTTGATTTTTTACGTTCTTTACATTTGCAATGGGATCTTTCTAATGTGGTTTTGTTTACTGTAATCTGCATGTCTTTTTATGCATTAATTTGCACTGCATTTTCCCCACTTTCCTTTAGCTTTAGAACATGTGCCTGTCCCATTTTTTATCAAAATAAAATCTATCTCCTTTTATGCTGTTCACATCTACTCACTCCTGGAAGCACACATTAACAGCAAAAGAAGAAATGGCAAAGCACTGATGTGTCCATAAATTAAAATCTCAAAGTAGAAAGGCAAGGAAAATCCTTTAGATGTCAGCAGACATCCCTTGTCTTTCTCCTTTTTGTTCTCACATCTAGTGACTTTAATATCTCTAACTGGAAGGGATTCTCTATTCCACACTGACTTTTCTGTTTTAAAACAGAAAATAGAAGAGAGAAATTCCAGTGATGACTGATACCCTCGTGGCTGAGGTAGCACACCGAAGTGTGAATCCAGGTCAGAGCCTGCACTCTGCCCATGTACAGTGAGGGACTAGGACTTCAGACTTCCATTTTCCAGAAAAAGGCCCAATTTTAATATTTTTCATTATGTATCTTTTGGGGAATTTTAAATGTTTTGGCACATCAGCCTTAAAAATAGTGTCACGTATTCCCCATACATGCTCTAATCAATAGCTATTAGCTAGTTTCCCTTCTGCCAGCTCCTCAAAGTTTTGTGGGGGAAGTAAAAAAAGGAGAAAGAAGGGTGCTGGCAGAAGGTGGTTACTGAATCAATGCTGAACTGACAAAGCCCAGCCCCAGAAGGTGAAATCCTAGCTCCAGTGAGTTTGGTCAATCAGCATCAGCCAAAATGTAAGAGGAGAAAATACTGTTTGCCCCTCACAGGCATCACTGTGTTGCTGGGGAACCTGGGGGCCAGGCTCTGACCTGAACATTTTCTTTACAGAATAGACTGAAAGTACATCTCTGACGGAGACATATGGCCCTGCAAATGGGTCCAGACAATTTGCCAGGCTATCTGCCACCTGGAACAGCTCCGTTTCGCAAATGCTAGAATGAGACATCACAGGTTCCTTCTTGCCTTCTGTGCAACCATGGCAGAGGGGCTGCGGTGATGCTGCTCTGCCCCCCTCCTCATTTCACCTTGTGCCCTTGGCTGGGGTGCGAGAAACTGCAAGGGAGGGCAAGATGTCTGGTTTTCAACCCAAATAACTCTGAAAGCTCAAGCGCCTGCTTGATTTTGGCTGCTGTTTTGCCTAATGAGATAAGACCTGACAAAAAGAATGGGGGCACTTGACAACCTGGAATGGAAGACCTCTTGTAGAGTCCACCCCAAATCCTCTGTGCCTTCTCAAAAGGGAAGGCATGGTTCAGTGCAGCAGACAGCAGCCCTGCCTGCTGAGAGCAGAAGTGAGAGCTGAAGGGCTCTGTTCAAACAGATTTTCATAGCTTCTTTTGATGGATGAGTGGCCACAATTGAAACTTTTTAACCTGAACAACAAGGTAGAGGTCAAACAGCAAAAGCCTTCTCCTGTCTCAATGCAGAAAACATGTTGCATAGCTGCTCCTCCTTCCCTATAGAAACAAGGCACCAGACCATCTTTTGGCATCAGTCACGTGTAGGAGACACTTTCCCCCAGTGAGGAGGATGAGATTTTCAGGCTTTGCTGCTCATCTGATGTCTGCTAGACCTGTGCCTTGTTCTGCATGTGTGGGAATGCCTCTGGTAAACGACTACTGAAAGCTTGCATAAGACATTTGAAGCTAATGCAGGCAGTATTCAGCCCTTCTTCCTCACAAAGCAAATTTTAAAAATATTTCCAAATCTACTTTGCTTTGATGATTTTAAATGTTCTTGGATTTTAGACAATAAACATAAGGTACCTCTGTTCTTGTCAGTAGTTTAAAAATGGCCTGTCTCCAAGGTTTACTGGTTAAAATGATAGCCTTTGGCTATTAGAAAATAAATAGAAATTGAAACAGGAAAATTATTTATTAAATATTTATACCATACTACCACTTCAGCCACACATTCAAGAAAAATAACAACAGTGTCTGTTTCCTTAAATTTTCTTCCTGTGTAAACTCACAGCTTTTAGTTTTCTGATACTGCAATTAACAGTCTCAAGGTTTGTGTTCTGGTGAACAGCTCTCCCCACCTCTCCCAGCCCTGCTTGTGAGAAATGTCTCTGTACTTACTTTTTTTTTTTGGGGATCTTGATATTTTCCGGTTTGTTTTTTTTTGTTATTTCCTTTCCATTCTTTAACCATTTGAATCTGAGCGCAGGGTACTCTGAAGTGGTTTCACACCTTAGCACTAGCTTCTGACCCACAGCAGCCTCTTGGTTTTTCATTTCCTTCAATTTGGGAGGCACTGCTAAAGAAATAAAAGAATGTGCTGTTGATTAGGCCATCCTCAGAGGGGAAAACAGTGATAACTCAAGTAGAGCTAGGCAAGCCACAGAGAGCAAAACCCCAACCAGACTAGCAACGCTTCTACACCAGAACAGGAAAACTAAGGATCATTTGTGTATTACATGTATCATTCTTAAAGCATAAGGGCACATTTAATGACAACCTAGTTTGGTCCTTTGGAGTCCTGCTACATGAATCTTGCAACCTCAAGCCATACGCTGCCTCAGTGAGAGCTAAAGTGCTGCTTCAGAATGCAGCATGAAGCACTAACAACACTTAATTGATCATGTGCACGTAGACACAGGACAGCAGGCTGCGGCAGGCAGCCTTGGTAGGTAATACAGAAAGGGAAAGGGAGGGTGTCTTGCTGCTTTATTTATTTCGACTGCTGTAAGTCAGTGGCTATCCAAAGGCTCCAGGTGTAGCTGATGTAATAGGGAGCTAAAAGCATAAACATAAGCTCAACAGCTTCCCTAATCTGAAGGAAAGGCTTTTTCTCCAGACAAACATTATGACCCACACTATACACCTACCTCAAACCTCAGCTCGGCCATATCCTTTCCCTGAGGCAAGAGACAACAGGCCTGGAAGCCCATCAAGAGAATCAATATCAATTAAGGGTATTTTGGACTCAGAAGGGGACACCGCATTGAAAATGCTCAGCCAGTGGCTCCCACACACTGAACGGCTTCAGCTGATGCATCTCAATTTCTGCTGTGTTGTAGCAACAGTGTTTCTTGTGTGCGTAAATCTCAAACCATTTAGGGCTTTCTAAGTTAAAAACCTCTAATATTCCACAGCCAGTACCGATATTTGAGCACAAGCTCCACAAGAAGAGTCTGTGAGACACCACACTTCATTTGATCCCATGGGTTAGCTGTAAATCAGCCTCTACTGTGCTTCAGTATTGAGATAAAACTCCTAGTTTAACCCTACTTCTCCCGGTGCTTAAGAGAACACCTTTACCACACAGCTGAGGAGGGCTAATATGGGGAGCTACAGCGGGTCAGCGGATGGGTGATAGCCTGGGAGTCCATCCCAGCTCAACTGCACCCCGCTGTTGGTCTGTACCTCCAATGAGTCTGTATTCCCAGACAGTACCTCTAGCTATAGTGTGTTTTGTTTCTTGAACAGCTATAATATTGTCCAGGGAAGCAAATGACCAGCACAGCCTAATGATTCTCTGTAACACGCAGATTAGGAGCATACATCGGGGCACCGACAGGTCTCCAATATGGTCCTGTACAAGAAAATATTCTAACAACCTGGGACATGCTTGATTACATTTTGGTATCTGTTGCTTGTGTGTTTGTGGAGACTTGCTGATGTAAATTGCCCTTAATTATTATTCCATTCAGACAAAAACCAAGCAGCACCATCACGGCTGCAATTATGAGAGGTGGATATAAAGAACTGGATACACACATGTCTGATAAGCAGTTGCCTGCTGCAGACAGCAGCATGGCCTGTCTCACACCTGAGGCAATCTTCCTGATTCCAGGAAAGCCAAGGGAAAACAGAGAAAATCTGATTTTCCAGGAAACTGAGCTCAGAGCAGAGCAGCATAAACAGTGATGGTTGGGAAAATGTGATCTTCAGTGAAATATCAAATGAGGTTGTACCTCCTAGGCCACCAGCAGAAGACAGGACAGGGACAGAGAAGCCTTCAGTAATTCAAAAACTTCTGATTAAGAGGAAGGTGACAACTTTTTCCATGCATCTCTGCTAGTGTGGAAAACGAGTCCCTGGCAGGATGTCTTAGGGCAGACATCAACAAAATGTCTGAGAGGGAGACGTTCTCTGGGGAGGACATCTGTGGAGGTTTTAGACACAGGATAGGCACTGGGACAGATCAGGTAAGGCCCAGGATTTAATGACCAAAAAGAAATCTCCACCAAAATGTCTTCTCATATGTTGGTTTCCATTTTCCACCCCCACACAGATAATTTTGGAAATTCCAGCATGTTCCCAAAATGCTACCAAAACAATTTTTGCTTTCTGGAAAACAAATGCCCACACACCATTCTGAAACCAATATGTTTCAATATATATACTTTTATGAGTGTATGTGTATTTGTATATATACATACATTTGCATAAGCACACATGGGTAAATATTCGGGCATTTGCCCTTAAAGAGAGAAAGAATTCTTGGAAAATGCCAATCTTTAAATTTTCCAACATAAATAATTAGCGTTAATTAATAGCCTTACTACTGGGCTTTGTGATTACAGTTTCATCCTGTCATTAAAGACTTAAGATTATAGTCTTTTGTCACTATATAAGAAAAGGAGCTACAGAGGTATCAAATAAAAAGGCAATCATGCAATCATAGAATCACAAAATGGTTTGGGTTGGAAAGGACCTTAAAGATCATCGAGTTCCAACCCCCCTGCCATAGGCCGGGACACCCTCCACTAGCCCAGGTTGCCCAAAGCCTCATCCAGCCTGGCCTTAAACACCTCCAGGGATGGGGCACCCACAGCTTCTCTGGGCAACCTGTTCCAGTGTCTCACCACCCTCACAGTGAAAAATTTCTTCCTAATATCTAATTTAAATCTGCCCTCTTTCATCTTATAACTGTTACCATTTGTCCTGTCACTACACTCCCTGATAAAGAGTGTTTCCCCATCTCTCCTGTAGGCCCCCTTTAGGTACTGGAAGGCTGCTATTAGGTTTCCCCACAGCCTTCTCTTCTCCAGGCTGAACAAGCCCAATTCTTTAAACCTGTCCTCACAGGGGAGGTGCTCCAGCCCTCTATTCTTTATTTTACCATATTTCACATATTATAGCCCTAGTCCATATCTTGCACAAATTAAGAGAATATCCACAGTTGCAAGGATGAAAATTTTTGTGCTTTAAGACTTCAACTGGTTATTGATTTTCCTGTCAACATATCAGTGTGAAACGGGGAATAAAAGGGAGATGCCATTTTGTTCCTGATTTTATTTCAGTTCAATATTATCTGTTCAAAATCACTTGCAGATTTTTTCCTCCATCAGAACTGTCAATTAAAAAAAATAAGTGTTAAATGAATATGCTCAACTCTTGCCATAATTCAGGAGCTACGAGGAAGCATAAAAGAGGATTTAATCAATGGCAGTGACTCTCACTAATTCACCGTAACTTGCTGTCCAAGCATGCAGGCTCTTCAGGGAAAGCAGTAAGAGCTGTTCACAGACATGACAGAAATGAGATTGTTCCTTCTTTTTTTTTTTTTTTTTTTCCCTTCATCTTTTCATTTACACTATGTTTGTTTCCTTTCAGCAGCAATTTTGCTAAAGTTAATCAGACCTGCCAGGCACATGAGAAAGCTCGTACTGATAAAACTACAGCACTATGTGCTTGGGTCGACATCAGCTACAGCTTCCACTGTTGCAAGAGGTAGTTGATTTTCATCACAGTCTGTGCTATTAAGACAGGATCTTGTCTGAAGGGTAAAAATGTTTTAAAGGAGGCAAAAATGCTTATAACAATAACCAGACATTGCTCCCCCTGACACCTCCCTCCCCTCGCCTCTCTGCCCCTTCCCACTCTGTCCCCATGGCATCTCCTGACAGCTTGGCTCACTTCCACCGCCCCTTGCTGCGGCTGTCAGGCAGCACTGGTCCTGCCACTGGTGAGCCTTCTGCCCACCTCCCTTGCTGAGGCTGGCTGCTGCAGGCAGGAACGAGGGAGAACGGGCTAGGAAAACATTTTCTGCATCTCCTACGGAGGAGAGATGCCATCTGGGACAGGATGACTCAGTCAAAATGTATTGTGAAGACGGAAGGAAGATGGAAGACCCTCAGCATTTCCTGTGGGTCATGTTTTGGACAGTGCCATCGCAAGCAGCTCCGGTACGGTGGCAGCAGAGCCCTTACACATGCCATCCATCACAGAATGACAAGGGCCATGTAGCAAAGAAAACGGATAAATCCCAAAGAGAAACAGCAGAAACTAGGCATGGAAGCACCCCAAAAGTTGTGCTGCTTGAATGAAAGATGTGTCGGGATCCACTTTACCTGTATTCCTTGTGCCAAAACCCAGAAGGGCCTCACACTTTAAGAGTCAATTAGACACACAGGAAGGCACCCATGTTTAACCCCAGGCTTTTCACACTCCCTGGTCAGGACCTCTCTCTGTGACCCACAGACCTGTTCTGGTTTGACAGACTTTCTAAGAATGCAGCAGGGGTGATAACAGCAAGAGAGGGCTGTCACGCTGTGATGAGCCCTCACAAAGCAGTGAACCACTTGTGTCAGCAAAAGTCCTGCACTGTCGGAAGGGTTTAACAAGCAAAAGCACGCAGGGTGTTAGATCTCTGCTTATTAAGATGGCTTGAATATCTGTCATTTTGTTAGCAATTTTTTCAGAAATGTATGTCTGCTGGTCTGTGTAATATCACTGCAGATAAGGAACACACATTTCCATATTCTCTCTGGAAAAGACTCACTGATAATGTATGCCTGGAGATAATTTCTTCTCTCTGGACTTTGGTGAGTTTGGAAAAGCACAGCAATCTCCTCACCCTCAGTATCTGACTGCACAGTTAATCTGCATGGAAGCTCAACACATTGAACAAATTAAACAGGAAACCTGCAAAATATTATCACAGAACTACACGCTTTCAGATGAAATTCCATGAGTGGCTGTTTTTTTTTCCCTTTCTTTTCTGTTCCTAGGGAGGCACAAAGCCTTTTAAGAGTCTGAGCACAGGAATGTATTAGGCATGCTTGCCAGGAGGCACATGTGCAGTTTGCTGTGCAAAATTGTGACCAACAGCTTGGTGAGTGGTAATAGAAGCCACAAGAACAACATCCATTGCCTTGGCCTCAATCTTTTTTTTTTTTTTTTTCATAATGCTCAAGGCAGGGCGGTAATGCAAGACAAATTATATTATTTCCAAAAAGCCTTCTCCCCTTCCATATGAGATTGTAATCAAGCTCAGGTTTATCCCACTCTTACCACTCCAATGACTCTCTCCTCTGGTTCACAATGCTTCAGCTGACTCCCATTGAGTGCACCCCTGATAAACTTTGATGATCCTGTTATACACTGTCAATACAAAAACCTGATTATACAGGCTGAAAATGTGGGGACAGCATAAAACAAACATACTTGATATCCAATAAGCAATTCAAGAACAACTGCTCATAAAGTCAATACAGAAACCTGCAGGTCCATATTTTACATACCTAAGTATGTAAATCTAAGACTCTTTATTTGAGGACTAAAATTAAAGCAACCCAATGCACAGAAATGCTGTGCAGGCATAAATCCCAGGGACTTCAAGTGGATTTGCAAGTACTGTGTGATTTTTGTTTTTCTTGCATGAAGCCACTTTTGATTTAGGAGCTGAATTTCAGGTGTGCACATTAAAAATGTTTGTCTCGAGTTGTGTGCCTTGAAGTCAGATTAGGGGAGGAAGCACAGCTTGCTGCATTATACATATGCCTCTTTCTCTTCTTTGCTCTCCTGCATAAGTATTTTTATCAGTAACCTCTGTCTTTGCTTGACAAAAGGCATGCAGTAAGTCACCAAACAGACACTACTGCAGATGAGTGAACCACCTAAAAACAAAGGCTGTGACTGCACTGTTAACTTGACTGGGTCTCAGACTATGCTTTATGGCTAAACTTGGAAGGTTCATCAGATCACTGAGCTGAGAGGCACCAAAACTTAAAATTGGTGTCTCAGTTGTGGTACACGTGTAGCCACACTGGTGTGCCCTAAGATCACGTTGGGAAGAATAAAAACAAATGGAGAAAAAAAAAAAAGGCAAGGAAGGAAAGATGCACAGTACAACAATATTCTCTTTTGGTATCATTTCAGAGGTTATTCCTCTGCATTACTGATGAAAATCTAGTTCTTGGATAATTCCCCTTTTTTCCCCCTTTGGTAGAATTGTCTTTTTTTTTTTTTTTATAGCTTCCTTAGAGCTTCAGCCTTTCAATATGAGGGCTCAAAAGTGCTGCGCCATCTCCTCCTTCTGCTCTCATATTTCATATTCCTTGGCACACTCCTGTATTTCACATCATCAGAAAACACAGAGACTTCTGTGTGTCGAATCCTGTAAGCTTTTAAAATCCTATGCACTATCTTACATTTTATAACTCTTGTTTTCATCTCCTCTGGTCTCAGTTGCTTCTTCACCCTCTCAGCATTTTTTTCCCTTCACACTGTTCCAACAAAGCTGGGATGCTTATGTACATAGGACAGGAGTGATTGGTTTCCCTTGATCCTAACCATAGAGAGCCCCACTTTTTCTTCTGGCTTAGACTGTTTCCTTGGCTTTGTAGCATTTTCTGATTTTACAATAGTTCCCCTTCACAGACAAAAGCATACCATGCATCAGCCAATAAAATGCCCAGTGTGGATCTATCCATGGCAGGCCTTCATACTGCTCAAAATTTTCCTCATCCCCTTGAGGCTGTCAAAGTTTTAAGAGAAAAAACAACACACATCCAGCGACATTGTCAGTATGCTTCTAGGTGCCTGGTCAAAGATCTTCCTAACTAAGCATGCCAAATTGTCCCTACTCCCAGTGAGAGCTCAGTCATATATCTATAGAAACAGCAGTCTACCACATTAGCGCATGAGGCAGAATTTAAATAACATCAGACAATGTTGTTGTCACAGGATTCACATAGATTTCCCCAGTATTAAAACAATTCTCCATGTTGAACAAGAAAACCAGAAGGACCTGCTGCTCATGTGTGATGCCGTATTAACAAATGATACAGCACAGGGAATAGGGAGTGCCATGACAGGTGAAATTCAGTGGGAATGGTGGTCAGAAAGAGACTGTGGGATGCTGTGTGCCTTCAACAGACGGCCGCTAACCACCTCATCCTGCATGGGTTCATGGAGCTAGAGTCACTGCCACCACAACAAGGGTACTTGACTAATCTGAGTTGGGGATATAACCACTGGAAAGAATAATTAATGACTACACAGAAAGACCCAAAATGGGATTTACCAAAACAACTGCCTCCCCAAAAGTTCCACACATGTCCCTTTAACATAAAGTCCACACAGAAAATACCACTTTTCACAAAGTAGATGAGAAAATTTCTGGGCATCCCCAGGCACAATTGGCAGTTTAGGGGGTCCATTTGTCCACCAGTCTTCCTCTTCCCCACAAAGAACCTCTCATCCATGTTGAAATTTTGGGATGGGAAAGCAGAAAACCTGAACAGAAACCTGTCTGATGGCTTGTTTGACAAGAATAGAAACAAAATCAAAACGTAGAAATGACTTTAGAGAAAACAAGATTAACTGGAGCATCAAAAGGAAGAAGGTGCTGTTGTGCTACAGGCTGCACAAAATATTTACAGCAGTGTGAAGAACTTCTAAACTTTGATTTGCTAGTGCACAAGTCAAACAACACTATGGGTATTGGCTCCTCTCCTCTCCTCTCCTCTCCTCTCCTCTCCTCTCCTCTCCTCTTTAAATCCTTTGTGTTCAGCTCTCCTAGCAATACTTTCTGGGATTTATGTCGGTGTTCAGCACAGCCTGTGGAAGGACGTAGGCCTACAAAAACATCTTTGTGCTCAAACACTGCATGGGGGAAACCTCTTGGAAGGCAAGGGCAGTCCTTCCACTGCAACCTCAAAGTAGGGTCTGTCCCCACTTAAACAGAGTTGTCTCTAAAGTTTTTCTTGGTTATTTTCTTCTGATGCTGATCACAGAGGGAGCAGAGCATGTGCCAGCCCCGTCCCAGCTGCATAGCCCCTGAAAGAGCAATCTCCATGCCCCTGCCTGCTGAAATCTCCAGCAAGTAGAAAATGTCAGAGCTATTGCTGGTGGAGCATGCTGTGCTTCCACTACTAAGTCAATTCAGAAGACAACTGCTTTCATACCTACAAGCTAAGGGGAAAATCAGCATGGTCTGACAGTGCCAAAGGGTGCCACTCCCACAGCAAAAGGATGTGCTGTTCCTCAGAGACTCTGCACAACTAGTCCTGGCCTCTTCAGTTGACTGAGGGGGCCATTCACTTGGTAACGTCTGTTAGCAAAATCTTCCCTTTTTACCAGAAGGTGTGCAAACAATTTAGCCAATGAGACCAAAAGCCACTTGACTAATTTCAGAAACTGAGGATTTGGATACACTTGGGCATTGCACACAAATCATGAGCTCAAACCCAGCTCAGCAAAAATCTAATCATGGCACTTAACATTATGGGCTTGCAAAGTATGCAGAGGGGATCTCATTGTATACCCTTCAGGATAATTTACTTCCAACATATCCTGAACCCAACACTTAATACTCTGTGGCTATGGCAAAACAGAAAAGGAAACATTTGTATCACACCTGTTTGAAAATGTGCACAAGCTATCTTCAGACAAATGAAAAATTAAACAAAATTCTTAAGAATAAATATTGCTAAATACCTGCGATCAGGAACAGCTTGCAGAAAGATTTGATTAGAAGCATCTCTCCTGGTTAAATTATTATACAAGATTAGACATCCTTTCAAAGGTCAACCTCTAAAAAATCCATAACCACATGATCAGTAAAGCGTGCAAAGACATGCCACACTCTAGCAGTCACTGGAAGAGGGACAGGAACACTTTATGCAACTCTGAAATGATTTCTGAACTGTAGGCAAAAGTTCAAAATTATGTAGGAAAAATTATGTAGGAAAAATTACAAGGATTTAAAAAAATATATTACAGATCAACAATAACTGGCAGAATTGCATATCAGGAAACCTGCGTGAATTCTAAGTAGTGAGTCAGACAAGAGTGGGATCATCACACAAATACAGAAAACTGTGATACAGACTTCCAGGCCATCAAGCTGGAGCTCCTGGTCTGCAACAATCAAGCCCATTGTGCCAGGTGTTTATGTAATCTTTTGTCAAAATCCCCCAATGGCCTTAAAATCTATGACTATGCAAAAAAGACTATAACACGCATTAAACAGTTAGTAATTATTTAACCTCCTTAACCCTTGTGATAGTGGCCACCAGTATCTATTGCCAGGGAGGCATTATGGCTTTTATTGTAGGAAGGTAGTGTTCTTTATGTAGAAGTCACAGACAGACCTTCTAGAGCCACTTAAATACATAAAGTGTAGTAAGTAATGTGCATAATTCACTAAATCTTATGCTGCAATCCAGGCTCACCATTAACAGAACAGAGACCATATTGTAAAGTTTAGCTAAAAAGAAGTTGAGAATAAACTCCACATAAATTCTGAACAGGCTGCTAGCAAAAAAGAATAAAGACATGGTAAATCAAGTAAACCTCCCTTCCCCCACTTCTTTTAAACTTACAAATGCTTTTCATGTGTCAAAGTTTTGGATAAAATCATAGCCTGAAAATCGATTATATCAAGTGTGCAAGTATCCAAGGCTTTATTTGCTACACAACAAGAACTGAAGGCCCAGCACAGTACCAAGGTAAAATTCAGTCCCTGTGAAAATAAAATGCTTTGTCATTGATTCGATACAGTTAGACTTTCACCCCAGAAGACAGAGAAATCTGCTAGACTCTTTCTAAGGGGAAAAATAAAGTACAGACCATATCTATATCCAAATTCACAGATTTCTAAGTAAAGCATAAATCAATTTTATTTAAACCAATGCAAAGCCTCAGTGTGAACACACTTAAACTTCTTTAAAGATTATTTATTATTAAATTGACATTAAAATCAATTTCTTAACAAATTAAGTTGAATCAATAAACTTCTGGATTAAATTAGTTCTAACAGGTCTTTCTAGAGGCAATGCTCTCTCTTCTTCAATTGAATTGATTTAAGAAACCTGACTTTAACTACAGTGTCTTTGTGTGTTAACACTCATACCTGTTAATATGCATTCCTCATTCAGAGTAGAAAGGCATCAATGTGATTATAAACCTCTGCACAAAAGGACTAATCAGGCCAATGTCTCATCCTTTTCCTGGTCTCCTTTTTGTTTCATTCTCAAGGATAATAGCCTTGTGAACAACAGTTTCATTTTGCTACTACTGAGCTGGAGATGTTTGCATATCATCTCCTGTGATCTATCTGTTCCACATAATTTCTAGTAACAGTTTTGATTTGTTATTCTTTCTGCAACAGGTTCCTTTGCTTTTAATTCCCAGCCAGGACACCAATTTCCATCATGAATCACCTGGACTGTATACACATAGCATCCAGCATAAAATGTGCTTTTCTGCTGCTGAAAAATTACTGAAGACCACTAACAGAACAACTGCAAACTAATCTACAGCTTTGCTGTTTCCACCACGGTGTCCCACTAGACCTCAGACCAGCTCCATTCAGGTTTAGACATCTGAGCTGCAAGGAAGGCAGCAATCTACACACTCCTTAGTGTGCCACCAGAGTCAAAATCTCATGCAGGAGTACCCTGAGACAACTGCCCAGAAAAAAAGCCCAGGTGAGGAAAAGCAACAAGGTTCCCACATGCCACTGTTGGTGTCACGCTGCAGCGGACCAGCAGATTGCTTATCTATTTATTGCAGAGCCAGAACTAAAATAAAGGCTCCAGCGTCATCACGTGTGGTGACTGCCTCTCTGAAGCTACCTGAAGTGACCAACTTCAAAATCTGTTGGAGGAGGCTGCTGTTCCATGACAGACAGTGGAAGGATGTTTCCCCAAGCAATAAGATTAAATCAAAGTATCAAACCATAGAATAGAATTATAGAATCATAGAAGAGTTTGAGTTGGAAGGGAACATGGCGGTCACCTTGTCCAACCCCCCTGCACTAAGCAGGGACATCTTCCACTAGATCAGGTTGCCCAGAGCCCCATCCAACCTGACCTTGAATGTTTCCAGGGATGGGGCATCTACCACCTCCCTGGGCAACCTGTTCCCATGTTCCACCACCCCAAGCATAAAATATTTCTATCTTATATCTTATCTTATCTTTCTTATATCTAGTTTAAACCTCTCCTCTTTTAGTTTACAAACGTTACCCCTTGTCCTATTGCTACAGGCCCTGTTATAAAGTGTATCCCCAATAAGCCCAATTAGGTACTGAAAGGCCACAATCAGGTCTCCTCAGAGTCTTCTCCAAGCTGAACGACCCCAACTCTCTCAGCCTGTCCTCATAGGGGAGATGTTCCAGGCCTTTGATCATTTTCATGGCCCTCCTCTAGACCTGCTCCAACAGATCCATGTCCTTCATATGCCGAGGACTCCAGAGCTGGATGCAGTACTCCAGGTGGGGTCTCACTGTAGCAGAGTAGAGGGGCAGAATCACTTCCCTTGACCTGCTGACCATGCTTCTTTTGATGCCGCCCAGGATGTGGTTGGCCTTCTGGGCTGAAACCAGAACCAAATCTCCCTTTAGAAAGTGTCTGCATAGTGTTCAGACTAATCCTTACGTGCTGTCACTTTTTTCTTTTTTTTAGTAGTCTTAAAAAAAAAAAAAAAAGAAAAAGCAGTCTTTCACGAACCGAACAAAACCACATTATCCTAAAAAGATGGTATCATGACAAGTTCCAATCTGGATTTTAATTGAAAATAGCACGTAACAAGCAGAATGCATAACTTTCTCCCCAACTGTGCTGAACCCTAGGGGGTTGCCAGTCATCTCTTTTGTCCAGATTTTCTAGAAGACATGAGAAAGAAACTCATTTTATATGAATAAATCAAAGATAAAAGCTTGATCCTAAAAAGGTTTGGGAAAATGGGGGTTTACAATGGAAACTTCTGTGCAGCCCCAGCAGCAGAACTGGCAGGTGTATCTGGTTTTCTCTAAGACTCAGTCCTGGGAAGTGACCATGAATGCAAATACAGGGCTGTCTTGCAAGAAGCCCAGTGGCAGGCAAGATTAACTTCTTGTTGATGAGCAAAAATATAAGCCTGCTGTTTACCTAAAATGATGTATCCACACCATCTGGCTTTTCTACCTGTTTTTTTTTAGCTCTGGCTTTTCTCTGAATATCTCTACTTAGGAATAACCATTCGTTCTCTTCCGTCATGAGCTGAGTCTGAAGTCCATCCAGCAGACCAAGGACCCTCCCTTGAGTCTCACAACCACCAAAATATTCCCCTATTAATTACAGTCTGGGATTCTACCCACACACTAGGGAGAAGATATAACTGTTGGGTGACACAGTAATTCAGGGGCTGAAAACCCCTGTGACAAATAGAGAAAGAAGAGATATACCAAGGCCTCTTCCTTATGGTCTGGAACCTGGTTCCAGCCATGTGTCCTAGCATTTCAGTACTTCCTTCTGCAAAATTTGTCCTACATGGGTAAGTACATAATAATGAAAGCTGTGCAAATGAAAGCCATGAAAGATTGACAGAGGAAGCCAAGTAAAAACCTCAACAGCATCAGAAAAGGATGTTCATAAGAAAGAATGTAAGGAATGATTTAATGGCATCTGCTGAAATTTAATATCCTGAGTCCCCTTTCTGGCTGCAAAGGGAACTTTATGCAGGAGGTAACCAAGCAGGACACCATTATTGCTAAGAGAAATGGAAATAAGACAGAAAAGCGCTATGTAAACAATAAGTATACTGTTTTCACAGTATAACCTCATTCTGAATCTCTGTCTACTGAGAGATGTCATAAAAGCCAACATGGCTGAAAAACATAATAGAAACAAACAGTATCATTATACTGAATATCTACTGTATGTTTCCCTTTAAATCATTGCTTCTGGAAAGAATTTAAGACACACTTTGGAAGTAATTATTTCCAGGTGTGATCTTCTTTTTGCAGTGTTTTATCTCATGAACTTCATGAATTTCCAGTAGCACACGAACAGACCAAGGATAAAGGAAAAACAGTATCAAAATAGTGTTTTCCCGGAGTCTCCAGAACAATCAAGCTATTTGTGATGGAAAGGAAGTGAGCACACACTGTGTGTTCAGGGAGATGTGAAAGGGACCAAAATCCATTCTCATTAATAGTTCTGACACAAGTTGAGAGAGTACAGAGGAGGGTCAAAATCCAGCAAAACAACAAAGTAATCATCTCTGCTGGTAGTGCATGGCACCTCCATCTGCAGCCTTCATAGATTTGTCCAGGGTTGACTGAACACACACCAAACACAGCGTCTAATTATGGAACTTCAGGTTTCCATGTCAAGAAAGCCAAAAAGCTCCAGGGCCAGGTGCCCTCTTCTCGCAGTATCTTCATCCCAATCTTTCTGAGTAGATAAAAAAATTGTTAAGTTTTTTGTTTCTCAGTATTTCTCAGTGCTCATGAGATGGAATTGTTTTCGTAGTAGTGAGAGGTTTAACAGCTATTAATCCCTGTGGCTTGCTTCCCCAATCTTAAACATAATTTAAATAACCGGAGAAAGCACTGACCCAAACAGCAGGTTTTAATAATCTTTTTCCTTTCTGCACACCATTCTTTCCCCAAAAAGGAAAAAAAGACAAGGATTTGCACTGATTGCTAGCTGTTATGACACTCTTATTTGTTATTAAGCACAGCCCTTATTTGTGTGCTGATAACTCAGTTTTCCAAGCTCTGAGGATATGCTACCTCTGCCCTCCATTTATTTGTATAACTGAACATACTCATAACCACCCTACAAATTCTTAGATTTTTTTTATGCTGCAAAATAATGTATTTTTGGATGTATTTGTAATCTGACTGATCATTCTGCAGAGAGACAGAAATCAAAATTTAAAAAAAAATATCATTTTGATGGACTTGCATTAGCTGAATCTGCCAGACACATGGGAGAGGAGGGAAAGCAGAAATTTTATTAAAACATGTTTTGAAACCACAATCAACAGGCTCACTAAACAAAGAAGTACTAAAAGTGACTTTGTGAGTCACATTTGAGTATGGTCATCATGTCCTCAGAAAAAGAGAGGCACAAATTGGGAGAGAAAAATGCAGGTTTTTGCTGTTTTAACTCTTTTCCAGCACCTTCACTTTGGAAAAACTGGTCATCACGTTGAAAGAGATGAAAAACTTTAAAAAATCCCTTTCTCAATCAGCAAAGCAGGTGAGTCTAGCATTCAAAAAAGATCTCAAAGAAGTGACATTTCTACACTATGGGCTTTCCAGGTGGGGAAGCTAGTTCATGGGATGCAATGTGAATTTACAGAGCTGTGGTTATTTTACATTCAGTCACCTCAAGCATTGACTTCATATGCACTGGAGTGGCTTACTGCATTTTAAACTGGAGTATAATGTTAGAAACCACTAAAATGAATGGTCCTTCACCCGTGATAATGAGTCCAAGCAAATCACAGAGAGGTACAGAAAGCCATCAACATTATGTAGGCAATCTGCGGAGCAGAATACTTGTACTGTATGCCTTCTTATGAGGCGTGATGTGAAATATTGTAAAACTGCTGGCCAGGCAGGGAGCTGTCCATCGGGGATAAAATGAAAAAAAAACACTCTAACACAGGCACACGAGATGTGGGAGGACAATAAAGCGCAGGAAGAAAAGACGTTGCCTTTAATAGAAGCCACAGTAGACTTGTGATGGGATAGCTGCACAGGGAGTGCTTGGGGTAGAAACTGAGAACAAGGAAGAAAAACTTGATACATTGTCAAAACCAGCATAGTTTGCTCCCTGACCTCCAAGATACACTTCTATGGAGACCCAAAAGCCGTATCAGGACATGACAAGTGCTCCATAATGTGACTACTCAACTCTCCCACATGCCCCAGGTATCCTGGGCAAAAGGGTCCTTGGCACAAGTAAATTAAGCTGGCGCATTTGGGTGAGGACTCAATTTTTTGGCCATTTTCCTTGGAAACTGTTGCTTGACCATCAGCAAAGTTTTCACACAGCTTAGCTTAAAGCACTGCTCCTCCACTCCTGACACAAAGGGCTAGTCGCTGTACACCCTCTGGCAAGGGGTCCAGATAAGCCCCTTTGTACCCCAAGTGCCCACACAATGGTGAGTGTGGCACAGTGCAGACTGATGCATGGGGAGCAGGGACAGGTGGGAGACAGGCATGAGGAGTTCACTGAAGGTGTGCATTTTTCCTGCATTAGTTAAATCCAGTAAAACATCAAAGCGAACACGTCCCTTCCGAATTTGTGTGGCTTCAGTTTAATTCATTCCCAGACCAGATTCAACTCCAATTCACTCAGAATGGTTCATTTCTGAACAGGAACATCTGCTCCAGGGCTTTCCACAGTTGAACTCCTTGACTTTAAATGTTAATATTGTGAATGCCTTGCCTGGACCAGCTGTAGGACTGATCACCTGGAGAGCCTGTGTAGAGCAACCATTGGGCTGTAAATTCACAATTTAGCTGAATTTACTCCTGTAGACAAGTCATCATTTTGACGTAAAAAACTAATCAACTAAATCCTCCCCCCCCCCCTTCCCCTTAAATACTTATTCAAGGTTGGTGTGGTTCTGCTGTGGCCCATGACATACCGCAAGGGTTCTGGCTCCAAGCTCTAAAACAATTAGTCTGGGGAAATTAAACGGTGCTTTCTGCGCACCTGTGACTGGCTGCGTTCCCGTGCCTGACAGCAGTGCCTCTCCCACACCAACGCACACTTGCTGCTAGCCAGGCTCCCAGGGCTGCCATGCCCATCCTTCACCCTCCCAAAAAACTGTCCGGGGGAACGGTGCTTTTTCTTACGATGTTGAATGGAACCACTGGTTTGGCAAAGAAGCTGCTCGTGAGGGCCTCTGCTTAGAAGATCTATATTTTAAACAGGCAACAGCTATTATCAAGGGGGAACAGATACATTACCAGCAAGTAATTTCCAAGCAGCTAATGACTGTTTCCCTACCCACCAGATCCTAGGATGCATTTTCAGGCTTAAACATAATGTATACATTGTAAATAGTGGAAACATCTGTGTTTTATTATAACACCACTTTGCTAGCCTTGGGCATTGTACAACTCCCGCAGGCCATGGTTCACCCTTGACCTGCCAAACACGATTACTGTACTCAGGCAACTTCCCCTGCTCCACAGCTGCTCGCCTTCCCCTCCCCTCCGTCAATACTCATTACCACTATCATTATGGCTACCATCCTAGAGTAGACAATCGAAAACTTGGGTTGTCACGGTCACTGCATGGAAACAGCGTGGCTGCGCAGGCGGGGAAAAGATGATGAGGATGGCCAGTGAAGTAATTTTGCCTGCTGACCCCAGGGGAAGTAGGGCTACACAACACCATCTGCATCGGCAGCTTTTTGCCTCCCCGTGGAAGGCTGCCCTCCTTCTTTGTCCTGCTCATCCTGCCCTTGTTGCAGGTTTGTCACACCTCAGTTTCCCCCCTTTCTGAATCTCCAGTCTCCCACAGAGCCAAAAGTGACCCTGTCCCTCTCCCCTGCTCCTCCTGCATCCCCATCTCCCAGCCACATCTTGCTTCCCAAGCTCTCTGTTCCCACCCTCCTTCCTTCTTTTCTTGCTTTCCACCAAGGACCTCTCTTCACTCACTGATTTCCCTCTGCTTCATGTCCAACCCCACAAATCCCAGTCCTATCCCCCTCCCACTTTTCCCTTCCTCTTGAACATGGTCCCAAGCTGGCTTCTCCCTGCCTCTCATGTGTTACACCACAGCATCACTGAGGGCTGGATCTCTCTCGTTTCCCTTGGAGACTCAGCTGGGGCTAGCAGCAAAGTGAAGGTATTTTAGGGCTGTTGGGACAAGGGTAGACTGCAAAACTTTATCTGAACTAACTCAAAGTGTGAATCTAAAGTACTTCAGTTACACTCTGGTGGGTGCACCCCTTCAGAAATAAAGTTGCCTTAATTCTGGCTGGTTTAGAGCTCGGTAAAAAAAAAAAATAAATGCAAATGGTGATCCAATATGGCTTAACGTATGCACTTTAAAAGACCGTTTGGATGAGCTTTCCAGGTGTCCCTGCCTAAACAGGCTGCTGACCACAGGCTCTTGTCTTCCAAGCATGCCTAAGGAGTGC
>NW_010130445.1:0-7932 GCF_000699245.1 Pterocles gutturalis | reverse complement strand
CGCCTGAACAAGTGGGTAGGAGCCCAGCGCTCAACACTGTTCTTCAAAAACATAGCAGGAAGAAAATATAACCTGTGTTTCCAGCAGCTCTGTCCACCTGAGAACCAGGAGCCTCCCAGTCAAGTCACAACCAGCCACACCCCTGCTTCCAGCTCACAGGAGTGTAACGCCTTTTCTACAAACCCCCTTTTACAAGAAGCCTCCCAACACATACCAACCATTTCAGTAGCAGTACATCCATTTGCAGTGTGCTATGAAAGATTCTCTGACACCCCTCCTTGATCAAAGCCTATTGATTGATGTCATATCCACCCTGGCCCTGGAACACAGAGTTCAAGAGCTGTACCCCTACTGTCCCCTTTCCCTGCAAAGTAAAGGCAAATTTCTGAAAATAAACATCTGAAATGTATTGCCTGTTTAAAGTTTTATTACTCGGTAGCCTGGTAAAATCCTCTGTGTTAGGAAAAATGATATGTAGCATTGTCTTATTTTTTTATTTTATTTTTCAATTTGTTAAGTTCAATCTACTGATCAATTTAAACATCATCCTGGAATTATGCTATGGTAAAACAAATGCACATTTAGAGAATAAATGGAATTGATTCTCTTCTGGAGTAAAAGGCCTTACTAAATGAGGTATTTAAATATAACCCCCAATCCCTCTCTGAAGAAGCACCTGGTAATTCACTTTTTGGATCAAATTGCAACTCCACAAAAACTTTATGACCTCATGTGGTCTTTCCACCCCCACATTCCTCCCTAGAAACGTTATATACAGCATGCTCCAGGCAAGAGGTTTTGTTAGAAATGTGGATAGTGGTGTTGGGGAAAAAGATGTAGCAGGCATCAGGACAGCAGCAGAGCACTGAGAACATAAGAAGTGGGCAGCTGCTTAAGGCAGCACTGCCTGAGATGCCGATACATTCATTCCTGGTCAAGTGCATATCCTCCACTCCTGCTTGAAAAATCCTCCACACCCAATATTTTCCCTTAAATAGGCCCACATGCCCGTCCTTCACTCCATCCTCAAGTATCTTTCAGTACACACAAAAATGACTGCCCTGGTCAGACAAAAAGCTAGTTTAGCCTGGTATCCCATCTCCAGCTATGGCTGATGGTCAGTGACAGGGAAAAAGAGACAAGGAAAAAACCAACCATAAATCATTGGCTGCGTTGCCCTTGCCCATGGTGAAGTCCTCCAGGTCAGCAAGCTGCAGAGGAAGGAGGTACTGCTGGGTCAGGTGAGATGCTCAGGAGACCTTTGTGGTGTGAAGCAGATGCAAAAGCTGCCTCTCGCTCCTATGGTGGGGCTTGGAGGTGGTGGGGGACCTTGGCTGGCTCCAGAGAGGGACCTTGCTCTGGTGAGGTGGGACTTTCCACCAGAACAGAGATGGCAATGCTCAAGCAGTGTTACTGGACCTACACATACCCTGCTGATGGTCAGCAGAAGGATGTGAAAACACTGTGAGGGTAATCCTGTCTTATGTTTTTTATCTTATCTATTCCCTGATTATAGAGCCAGCAGTCACCATAGTTTTGTGAATGGAAACAGCCTCACTAACAAACTCCAGTTCTAAATACCCCAAGTTATTGCTTATGCCTCAAATTCAAAGCAATTTATAGCTCTTATTTGTGCCTAGGTTTTTGGGGATTGATCTGAGATGGACTGGTTTTGCTATGAAATTGACAGAGAGAAACATGAAATGCATCATGAAACAAGGTGATCCTGACGCCTCTTGGTATTTCTTTAATTTTTCAAGAGAGTTGTTATCCAACTGCAGGTTTAAAAAATAATAATAAAAGGGAACTCACTGTTCAGGACATTTCAACGTTTCACTCCTGTGAGCTGTGGTGGGGAGATTTCTGCTTTTCCATGAAGAGCTTGTTTCCCAAGCTTCAAAAGAAGAATTTGTTCTTCTCCAAATATTAACACAGAATTAAAAGCATTATTTGGAAAAATGCACTGCTTTCTCACAGTGGCTTTCAGTTCTGTTCTTTAAGGACAGCAGTGTTTTCCAAATTTGTGCCATCCAGCTGTTGGCATATTTCACAGGACCACTCCCCCAGGCAGTCTCTCCAGGAGCTCCTGTGTTTTTATGGAACGAGGAGTTAAAAATGGTTTAGAAAATGAGCCTTTTCTTTTCTTTACACCTCCCCAGTGGGGAAATTGTCTGATGTAATGTAACTCTAGGAGGTCTCAAACACTTCAAAATTAACTCCTCTCTTGCTGCAGTTGTAGTGGACCAGACTATATGTGTGTGCACAAGTCTGTGTATATGTTTGCACTAATACTGCTCTAGCATGACTCTAGGAAAAATAAAGAAAAAGAGTTTTCCTTCTCTTTGTAAAAGCTAAGTAGATGAGAGTAGAATGAGAAACAGCTATCGCTTTGCTGATGTAAAAAGGATAAGATGAAAAGGAAGCCAAAACACCTCCAAATGTATAAGCACCTGATTTCACAGGTCATCTGAGTTAAGCACTGACCTTGTCAGCAAAAGGTAGATATAGAATGTAATTACCTTTCTGTCCCTGCCATCTCTAGGCCAGCAGATATGATACAGTGCATCATATCAATTTCTTCTAAATATCGTTTTTGCAGGACAGAAGTCCATTTGTTATTCTCAGTTTAAACACTTTGCTGTGTCATTAATTGCATTTTCACTTGGCACTTTTGGGACTCACTAAAGGACGCCCAAGATGGCCTACTCATCGTTTAAAATACATGGGTACCCACGTAGGCTGAAAAAAAGAGGCATACCATAGGCATGGTATCTTCATCTTGCACACAGCCCCAGCGCCTTCCATTTGCCAGAGTGCTTAGGCAAGTGCTCGAGTTTAAGACTGCAAACAGTCCCAGTGATGTTCAAGGAGTTTCATGCATTCCTGACAGGTCAGCTTCTAAGTAAGCTGAAAGATCAGGTTCCTTTCACGGACTAACCGTGCACAGGGCAGGGAGACACATATACCTGGTGAACCCACAACAGCCTGTAATAGTTAGGAGGGATTGGATCCACTTTTCTGTCTATGAGCCGAGGTCCCCTCTCAACTGCACAGGTGATTTTGCTGATTTTGCTACAGCTGGCATCCAGTCTTTGCCTTGCTCATTGCTTTTTTTCCCCCAAGTCTGCGATGAATGCTTTCCTTCCTCTGTGGATTTGACTCAAAATCACCAGCAGCAACTTTTAGTCTTCTCTGTCCTGTGCATGCAGGTTCATAGGACACATTTAGGGAAAACTGCCTACACTGAAGCAAGTTAGCATCACAGTCCATTCTTTGCCACTTATGCACACAGTATAAGGGCCCGCCAAAGCAGACTTTTTTTTTTTTTTTTTTTTTTTTTACAGCTCAGAAATAGATGGAAACACTGACAGTGTGCTTCCTCAAGATCCTTCTGATGTCCTTGGACAACACAAAGTGTCTAAACCTCCTGGCACAGTGGGAAGGAAAGTGGCACTTCAAACTAAAAGATGGTATAAATTGGAGCAATTTCTGGGCTACTTTGTTTCATGGCAGAGATGGCAGAGCATGAGCAGCCTTCCTGCAAAAGTACTGAGCAGCCTTTGGTGCTGGAGAGAGTCTGGTGAAAATTTATGTTTTAGCATCCCCAGGTATAAGCATCTTGGATAAGTATGCAGAGGCTGCACACTGAGCGACAGAAGACAAGGCTCCCAAAGTCTTTTGTTTATGCAAGCATTTGAAGAGCTTGCAAAATTAAGTATTTTCACATGTCCTTCTGCCTTTTCATCTCATTGACATGCTGTTTCCCTCTTGGCAGTGCCATGGAGGTACCTTCAGGCAAGCTCACTGTGGCAGACAGCACTCAGAACAACTCATTACAGGAAGAGCATCTGAACTTTTGGGAAACAATAAGGAAACAGACACCTAAGACACAAAATACAGAACCTGGATGGGAAAAGAGCTATCTATATCTGGCAATTTACTTCATCTTTGATGGCATTTGCATACAAAGTCAACTTGAGCGAAAACCATGGAAGCCCAGGATGAACCACAAGAAGCATTTAAAAATCCACCCTAGGACTAAGCCATCCTCAGCTGTCTTTGGTGCTCTGGGAATCTCTCTTCAGCACCTCCCCTCAAGAGGAAGCAATGTCACTGACAGCAGCTGTGCAATTATTTCCATACCTTTAAAATAAAATGCCTAGATGAAGCTACTGCTCTCTCAACAGCTCTTAGAAATTGTATTTCCTCCCTTGCTCTTTCATGTGGACAGCACTGAAGATGACATCCCCTTAACAGCAAGTTCTGCCTTTATCCTGCTCTTAGGCACAACTTGCACTGCAGCCAAAGAACTGGTTCCCCTCATGCACCCTGCCTGGAAACTGGAGGCAGCCTGGGGATTGCCAACAGCTTCTACCAGTCAGGTGTGAGCTGGAGAAGGGATAAGGGCAGACAGCACTTCGGGGATGGGAGCAAGGACACCAGCAGCTGAGACCAGTGGGTTCTGGCATTTGTGGAACTGATATGAGCTGTCAAGAGAGACCTTATAGTTAGGATGGGTGCTGACCATTTTGTGACAGGATGGACCCTAACCCTACACAGAGTCTCCTCACCTAGGTGGTCTTCAGTGTAAGAGTGAGGACAGAATGGGGTGAGAGACACTCTCATTCACAGATGGGAGAAATAATCAAGGCATAGCGTGTCAAATAACATAGGAGTGGGCCTGAGTTAAAAGGATAATTATTACATCTATTTTAAACCCCCCTCTCTGACCTTATTTTAAAATCCTGCCCCCCACGGTCCCAATTATTACACTGAAATAGTTTTCCAGTTTCTGACCTTGCTGGCACTTCACACAGCCAGAAAAACCTGTGTTCAACACCAGTTTCATTTTCATTGACAATCAGTTTATTTTCCCCACAGTTCATTTTGTCATCCAGCATTTACACTTAGCCTTTCAGACATTTGCAGCACCTTCTCACATGCCATGCACAACATGCTTAAGAAAAAGACATATTTAAATAAAAATGTATCAACAGAAAAAATGACAAGGCCAGGACTGCTGGAATCTACAATGTGACGTCTGGCAAATACTTGCTCAGAAGGTCGGACTCGAAGCCTGACACACAGAAAAAACCTCAAGCCGTACTTTCTGCATTCATACCATAGCTTTTAGTTGAACTATTGCATATCTTTCAAAAAAAGATACCAGTCCTCACCTCTTATGCCGAGTGACAGAAATCCTCCACACGCCCAGGCAAGTCCTTCCTCTGCATCACTGCCTTCACTCTTAAAATCAGTTCCTTTTAACAAACCCAACCAGTGCACTGGCAGCTGCGTTCATTCTCTAGAGCTCCCACAGAGAACATGCTCTTCACAGTGTACTTTATACCTCTACATTTCCAGTCCACCCCTTCCAAGAGCAGGTCCACCTAGCATGTTTTCAGGTTTCTTTTCAAAAGCTCAGCTAACTTCTCCACAAGTAACTTCTCTTGAGATGATCAGGCCACATCTGCAAAGTTAGTGTGGTTCACTGGAGAAGTACAAGAAGGAGGCACTGGCTACTCTGGGACACAGTTTTTACAGGTCATATTGCTCCCACTCAAGGGGGAATGCTCTGCGTGGGAAGTTTCTTTTCTGTTCTTGCAATGGGACATACTGCCCTTGGAATCAGCCTGCTGGAAAATTTTCTGTACACCACCTTCTCTCTGAGGGTCTCTTGAATCCCACCAGTGAGACTCCCTGAACATGCACATCTGGCACAGCTGACATCTTCCCTGATGCACTTCATCCCCGTATCCTCCCTCTGGAAACGGCTCCTGCCACAGAGCTGTCTGCACAGGACCAGCAGGACAGCAATGTGCATGCTACCTAAAAAGACTCCACAACTTTTTGTCCCCTCTGCAATAGATACATCAACAATGCACAGTGCCCTCCAGGAAACCCCTTTGAACAGAGGGAAAGGTATCTTTTTTTGCACACCAAAAAACAAGGCAAGAGACAGGCTTGTGTTCAATGTATGTTATTCTTATCTCTAGAATGGTCGTACATGGGGAAACAGTCTGGATTGAAGAAAGAGGTTAAATTGAGACACAAGGGACTTAAGTTCTGTGCTGGGATCAGACTCTGACCCAGTGTGACCTTGGATATGCGTAGACTGTAGGCTCCTAGACAATAGGAGCTTGCTCTCAGACTGAACTTGTTCCAAGTTTAAAGGGGAATTTGAAGGATACAGATTTCAGCTAGCCCTGGAAGGACTATGATGACACAAACAATACCAGTTTATCTGGCACAATTCCAGGATAAATACAAAAATGTATTCACAGAATAACAGGCCCTGTTTCATTTACTGGCATCAGTTCCAAATATAATGCAATAGCTCCAAGCAGTTTTCAGTGCTGTTTCATATACAGGTACAATATAGCATTGACCAAACAGCCTATTTTTCTCCTTTCAAAGTTCAGAGGACTTCCCCAAAGGAAAACTAAAGAGTCTGTCACTGTAGAAGCCACCAATACTGCAAAATATTGCCAACAGCTTCTACCAATCAGGTGTGAGGTGGAGAAGGGATAAGGGCAGACAGCACTTCCACACACACATCCACACACACACACAGTCTCCCAATATTGGATTTAAAATTTAACTGTTCTGGCAGTAATGGCAGTGGGAACAACCACCACCAATCACCTCTGCAACTGGATGTTACCAGGACTCTGTTTAGTCATCTCCAGTATGCATTCATGCTTCTGTAACTGTCTTCAAAGGGATTAACCATTAGCCATAGGACATGGCATGTGGTTGACTCAGGGGTGAAAAGAAAGCTCTTAATGCAGGAGAAAGGGATTGAGCAAGGCTCTGACTGAGTCCAAGTGCTGAATGCCAAGCCCAAACTGCCTGACCTGGATTCCCCCTGCTTACAGAGGTGGAAGGACCATCAGCTCATAAAACTTGAGAAAGAGATGCACTGAGGGAGTGAGGAAAGGCTCCCAAGTGAACTGTTACAAATGGATTAACAACTCTCTCTTCCTCCCTGACCTGTGAAGCCTGTACATTCCTTGTCAGAGGAGTCAAATTGTATACAGTGAACAAACCACATAACATGGTAGATTTCTCCCCAGATCTAATGCTCCCACAGAATATTACACAACCAGAGACGCAAAACCAGACACAAGGAGTATTCTGTGCACAAATAAGCACTAGCGATTTACTCCACACAGGAGCTTATGGTAAAGATCCCTATCTGTGCCTTATAAAGTACCTTGCTTTATTTTCCCTTTATTGTTTTTTCTCCATTAACAGAAATAGAGCAGATGGGAAGGACAGGAGGATGGACAAATGGATGGAAGAGAGGAAGAGGAAAAAAAAAGGGAGGAAAAGGAGGGAGGGAGAAAGGGAGAGAAAGAAGCAAGGATGGAAAAAAGAAGGGAAGGAGGAAGAAAAGGAGGGAGGAAGAAAAGGACAGGGAGGGAGGCATAAAAGAAGGACAGCAGGATAAATGGATGGTGTCCTGGTTTCAGCTGAGACAGAGTTAACTTTCTTCATAGCAGCTAGTAAGAGGATTTGTTTTGGATTTGTGCTGAGAAGAAGCCTGATAACATACTGATGTTTATACTTGCTGCCAGGACAGTTAAGGACTTCTTAGCTTCTCTGCTGTGCCAGTGTCTGCAGGTGCAGCAGAAGCTGGGAGGGAGCACAGCCCCAGTTACTAGCCTAAGGATTCGACCTTAGGTTTAGGATTGAGACCCAAATTGTCCAATGGTATATTCCATATCATGCATGTCATGCCCAGAATACAGGTGAGACTCCGTCCAGAAGTTCTCTCTCTTGCTCCGGATTGTCTCTCTCTGGGTCACCCTTCTCTCAAGGTCATCTTGGTATCTCAGACACTCAGGCTCTTATCTCCATTCCGGGATTGTGGTTTTGGGATTCTCCCTGCTTGGCATCACTAGCTGGGAACGGGCTGAGCCTTGGTCA
>NW_010130444.1:28620-30260 GCF_000699245.1 Pterocles gutturalis | reverse complement strand
CGCACAGCCCTGACTGCCCCCCTCCATCCCCACACCCCGGAGGGCTGCTGTCCGGGGCACTGTTTCTTTTGGCCAGGTTTCCCATTTCTAAAGATATTTGGAAAGTTACATAAACTTTAAAAAAATTTTTAAAAAGAGAGCTGTTATGGGGTCCCCAGAAGGGCACACCAAAAAGGGGATGCAGCTGAAGACAGGGACATTCTTCAACCATTTGACGCTTATTACAAAAGCCACGTGCCTCAGCACAGACACGGTGACAAGCACGGGATGCGGTGACAAGCACGGGATGCAGTGGCAAGTGTGGGATGCAGTGGCAAGCATGGGATGCGGTGACAAGTACGGGATGCGGTGACAAGCATGGGATGCAGTGGCAAGTGTGGGATGCAGTGGCAAGCATGGGATGCGGTGACAAGTACGGGATGCGGTGACAAGCATGGGATGCAGTGGCAAGCGTGGGATGCAGTGGCATGCATAGGATGCGGTGACAAGCATGGGTGCAGTGACAACACGGGATGCAGTGACAACACGGGATGCGGTGACAAGCACAGGATGCAGTGACAGCACGGGATGCAGTGACAAGTGTGGGATGTGGTGACAAGCACGGGATGAGGTGACAAGCGTGGGACGCAGTGACAGCACAGGATGCAGTGACAGCACGGGATGTGGTGACAGCACAGGATGCAGTGACAGCATGGGATGCAGTGACAGCACGGGATGCAGTGACAAGCGTGGGATGCAGCAGAGCCGAGTGCCCGGCACAGCTCAGCACCTCGGGACGGGTAGAAGTGGGGTACCCGGCGTCCATGACTCCCTCAGACACCAGACTTGGGTAAGTCACCCAGGAGAAGCTGGTACCACCCCACCGACACGGCAGCAGGGTCCCTGCCCGCAGGGGGTGACACCCGCAGAGCCCCATGACAGCAGAGCCCCCAGCTCCAGGTGGGACCGGCACCGGGCTCCCCGCAGGGAGGAAAACGCGGACGCACGGCAGGGAAAGCCGGAGTGCTGCAAATCCTCCTTCGGGGGATGCTGCAGAAAGCATCTTGCTAACTTGGAAACAAACGAGACGCCTTTCGCTGGGAGCGTCACCACATCGCTTCCTCTCTGCAGCGACTTTCCCTGCTTATTTTTAGGACTGGGGCTTATTTAAGGGAACCCCATGGGAAAAGCTCAGCTCAGCCATCCCTCCTGTTCCCAGGGAGCTGCAGTCGCTCCCCCGTTTTCAGCAGCAAAGTTACTCTCTTCCCAGCTGGACCAAAAGGCTGGCATTTACCTTCCTCCGTTCCTTCTCGCAGCACGACCGGCAGCAGCCTGGGCTCCTTTTCCCTCCTGCGGACGATGGGTTTCCCAGCCGCGTCTCCGCCGTGGCTCCTGGCGGCCCCCCCAGCTCAGAGCGGTGGGAGAACCTCCTGCGCCGGCGGGAGGAGACGCCGAGAAGTGACCGAGGGGAGATGCTGCAGCCGGACACGGCCGAGGGGAGGAGAGGGGTGATGAGAACGCGAATTTTCTGCCAAAAGCAGCAAGAGCCAGAAATGTGGTGCGGAGCGAGAGGGCAGGGTTAGCTGGGACGGAGCAGCGCTTCCCACGCCTGACAGCGCTCCAGCCTTGGCTGGGGACCCACCCTTGCTCAATCCGCTGCC
>NW_010130444.1:28264-28599 GCF_000699245.1 Pterocles gutturalis | reverse complement strand
AGGATGCCACGGCAGCATCAGCCGCTCCAGCAGGTGAAACCTGGATGGGAAACATGCTGCTGGGTGCTGGGGGACGAGGACCAGCGGATGGTTTCGCCCTGGCTCTCCATGCAGAGCTCTCAGCAGCTCCATCACAGAGTCTGCACAATGCCCAGGTCTCCCGTGCAACCGGGCGTGGGACCCCGTGTCCCCGAGGGTCTGAGGGACGGGTCCCCTGCGGAGCTCCTCCATCTCTCCTCCTGCCCCCAAAGAGAGGGGGAACATCTGCAGCCCCTGCCTTGGCTCCACGCCCGCCAGGTCCCTGTGCCGGGGTGACAGCCCTCCCCTAGGACTTG
>NW_010130444.1:27727-28248 GCF_000699245.1 Pterocles gutturalis | reverse complement strand
AAGGGGACAGCTCTCCTCTCAGCAAAGGGTCCCCAGCCCCTGCAGGACTCAGCTGTCCCTTGACACCCAGGGCTGCTGTCCCAGGGCCAGGCAGAGTCCTGAAGGGCATGTCCCATCCCTGGTGGCACTGCCAGCACCAGCCCTTCAAACCCCAGGAGGCTCAGGGGTCACCACATGTCACCATTCCTGGCTCCTGCCCCCGGGACATCGCAGCCCCTCACCACGTTCTGCTGGCGCTCAGGTGCCCACGACAGGACCCGTCCCACCCCAGGCCCAGCTCTCGCATCTCCAGAGCATCCTCCTCCAGGAGGGTCGGGGTTACCCACAGGTTTTAACCCAGACACCTCCCGGGATCATCAAAGGATTCCTGCACCTCCCGCTCCAGCAGCCACCAGCTGCCACCAGCCGCCTCGCGTCCTTCCCCGCAGCCGCTGCGTTTTGAGAGGCCAGGGCCGGGCTTGTAGCTCCCTCCCAGCCATGCAGCCGTCGCACGGGACCCCCTTTGCAGGCTGAGCACCTCC
>NW_010130444.1:27257-27674 GCF_000699245.1 Pterocles gutturalis | reverse complement strand
CCAAGCCCGTGCTGCTGGGCTGCCCCCGATGCCCCCCCAAGCACTGCTGCCATCAGCAAACGCCATCTGCTTCCCCAGAGGACACAGGAGAGCAGGGACCCCGAATCCGCTGCCTCTTGAGTAAAGCAGACAAAGAGGCTGGGGAGGAAGCAGGGAGCGTTGCGTAACTGTTTGCTGCTGGCCGCGCGCTGGCTGGGGACTTACTGCAAGGACAGGGCAGCCCCACGCTGGCAGAGGGCTAGGGACGGGCAGCGGAAGCTAGTGGGGGAAAAGAAAGCAGCAGGGCCAAGATTTGCCCATAAAAAATGTTTATTCCTTAAAAACAAAACATTCCACAACTATTCAGAACATCTCTTCAGGAGGGTTTTCCTCTGCTTCCCCTGTACCAAGCGTTCAGGTCAGGAGCGAGGAGAGCTG
>NW_010130444.1:25838-27148 GCF_000699245.1 Pterocles gutturalis | reverse complement strand
GCCAGAGCCCTCCGGAGACAGAGAGGGTTTGGCACCTGGAGCAGCATCCCACTCGCATCCCCACTGGCCAGGGAGCCCAGCGGCAGGACAGGCATCATCTGCCCTCTGGGCTCTAGCAGTCCCCTTGCCTAGAGTTTCTTTCCTCATTTTCCCAAGAAGAGGTCTCTGCTGAACACACACCACCCTGTCCGGGCCCTGCCTGGCTGAACGCGGTGACTCAAGGGACAGGGGACAGCGGTGAAGGTCCCTGCCCGGCGCAGCAGGGCGTCTCCTCCGTGCCCACCTTCCCGTCCCAGCCCTCAGCCTGGGGGAGCTGCCAAGGTTAATCATCCTGTACCCTGCGTCAAAACCGCCTCCACAAAGACAAAAGGACAGGCTGCTGCCACAGGAGACCCCCCTCCAAAGGGGACAGAAGGCCCAGGACCCACCTCGGAGGGAAATCTGGGGCTGGGTTGAAGAGGAGGAAACTCCCCCCCCCAGTACAGCCCTCGGATTATCGCCTGTTACTGATTTTTGCAGCGATGAAGCGGCAACAAGAAGTCCGAGGGCAACCAAGAGAGTCGAGGGCCTGGGGACGACTGGTGAAGGGACCGGGAGCAGGAGCAACGTCCTCCTTCGTCCCTCCAGCCACAGGGAACAATGAGGGAAGAAACACAACAGCCAGCAGACCCACGCCCAGCTCCCAGCCGGGGGGCACCGGCTGAACGTGGGGTGTTCAATGAGGGGGTCGGGCTGAACACCCCGAGGACAGACAGGGTGCGCCGCCCTCAAAGGGGGAAGGGGATCTTTGCGCAGGAGGCAGCAGGGCTCACGGGAAGTGCTTTAAACCTGATTTGAAGGGGGAAACGGGTAATCCTGGGGGTGACATGGCAGCGTTTGAGGGACAGCGTGCCAGCAAGGTCCTTCCCCTGCTGCACCGTGCGCTGAGCACACTGGAGCGCACCCGGGATGTCCCCGTAGTACTGCCCGCAGCACCGCAGCCGTCTCCGGGGGCAGGGGGTGGAGATCCACGAGGGTTGCTGGAGGGTTAGAAGCCACGGAAGAGCCTGAGAACAGTCCCACAGGACTTGGGGCTTCTCCCCCAAGAGGTGGTGGGATCGAGAGCCCAACCGAAGTGCGTCTACACCAACACACGCAGCACGAGTGACAAACGGGGAGCTGGAAGCTGCTGTGCAGCGGGAAAAATTTGATATAGTCGCAATCACAAAAACCTGGTGGGGTGACTCATGGAGAGGAGGGCTGCAAACTCTGCAGAAGGGATGGGCGAGGAAGGAGAGGCGCTGGGGCAGCCCGGAATGGCAGGGGAAGTG
>NW_010130444.1:7199-25807 GCF_000699245.1 Pterocles gutturalis | reverse complement strand
GCCGGCTGGCTGGAGCGTGACGGTCCCGTTGGCAGCCGGTCCCAAGCGGCGTTCCCCAGGTCTCAGTACTGGGACCAGCTGTTCAATATCTTCATCAACGATCTGGACAAGGGGACAGAACACACCCTCCGTTCACAGACAGCACCAGGCTGGGTGGGAGCACTGATCTGCTCGAGGGCAGGAAAGCTCTACAGAGGGATCTGACGGGCCGGATCGATGGGCCGAGGCTTTTCACCCAGTCTTACCAGCCTTCTGCAGAGGGCTGGGGAGGAGCCTGGCATTTACTGAGGACAGGAGGAACAGCCTTTGGGAAGATTCTGGAGGAGAGAAGCCTGTGCTGCTTGTAGCACTTGCAGAAGTTTGGTCACCAAAGAAAAGGGGGTGGAGGAATTTGGTGGTGAGCCATTACTAAAACAGAGGTCTGATGCAGGCACTCTGCTCCACCCAGGTCAACAAAATTAAATGTAAAAAGTTATTTACAGACTGACTCTGCAACGCACAGAGCACCGGTGGCACTGCCAGAATGACACCTGGCTCCTGGAGACACTGCCTTCATCTCAGCTTAGCTGTTAAACCATTAGCAGAGAAAATAGCACAAAAAAGAACCATTTGTTTGGCTCAGAGAACTTCTGTTTGAACATACCTCGGTTTGTAATCATAGAAATGTCTAAAAAAAGGCCTTTATTTTTTTTTTTCCCTTTTGGTGATTCTAGAAACCAGAAAATGCCTCTTTGATGTTGTTTCAGAGGACAGTCCATGGCTGTTCCTACCAGTAAAAAGAATGTACAGGCTAAGAGATGCGGGCACACAAAACACACACAACATTGGCAAAACACCTAGGCAACACGCTGCGCCGAAAAATATCGACATGAACTTTTTTCACAAAATATATTGAACAGCACTTGCCCGTTGACAAATACCTCATCAAAGAAGCTACAGAACTTGAAGTTTCTTCCAGTGCTGCTCTGGACGGACAGTTTCACTTACATATCATGCCACTCGAGTCTGTGATGCGTGCAAGATAATTATCACGTGCAGAGGTAAGCAGCGTCCCAGGTTTTCTCAGCGTACGTATCCTGCCGTTGCTTCCAGCGTTAAGTCGAAGCTCAAGTCATTTTCAATCCATCAAAGCCACAAAACTTCCACCTTTTCTCTAGGCTGGCCCCAACCCCGCTCAGCTCCTGCCTGAACGTGTTCTGGAGCCGAGTCATGAGAACTTCCACTTCTGCGGTGCAGATCTGGGGAAAGAGAAGGCAAATGTCACCGAAAATGAAGAGGTTTTGGTTGTGGAAGCCCTGCAATGACTGCCACCTCACAGACTGGGATGAGAAGACCAGTTATCAGCTATGTCGTTAGAGGGTGGAGTGAGCCTGGGAAACACCAACCGGCGAGCTGTGCTTTCCTAGAATAGGGAAAATTAAAGAGTAAGTGCTAAACAAAAGCAGCTGGAAAAGCTCCAACCACAAGAAATTATTCCAACTGAAACAAAGCCGCTGAAAATTTTGAATTGGAGTAGTAAATGTTTCATCTAACTGTAATGGTTTAGGAAGACAAGAGTCAGGTGAGGAAGAACACCTACAAGCATTAAGCAAGAAATTAGCCAACCTCATAAGAGTACAAGGACGAGAAAATTAATTGAGAAAAAGGGACTCCACTGGGCAGAATCAGAAGAGAGGTCAACTAGCGGGCAAGGGAGGAAGAGTTCTTACTTCAGCCCTAAAGACCACGAGGGGGAACCTCTGTGCACGTGCAAAAGGACATCTGCATATGTTAATGAGTTCCAGGAAATCTTCTGTTTATGTAGAGAATTCCAGGGAATTTACCCAATACGTGTAAGTTTGCAACAACTATTCTCTGCAGCTCTGCTCCTTGGTTGGAGCGCTTAAGGTGGAGCTCTCCCGGTGCGGCACAGAAAGGAACGCCTGCTGACCAGCTCCAAGCTCTGGTGAGTTCATCTCCTCCAGTCACCACGCTGGCTAGCCCCCCAAACGGTACAGGAGAGGAGCGAGAGGCAGTTTCCTGGAACTCCTCTGCACAGTCCCTCCCGGTTTATCTGGAAAGGAGTCCAGAGCCAGGACACACAGAAATACCCAGGGAACAGCGGCTGCTTGCTATACCACAGAAAACGCACGTGCACGGCTCCTGGGGCTGCCCCTCTCCATCCCCACACTTAGCACTGAGCCCTGGAGCAGGGACGGATGCAGTGCTCGTGCTTTTTTGCCTCACACAGCACCCTCCTAAAAATGACTTCACGGACAATATCAGAGACAGAAAAGGTTCTGCGAAGGGCTGCAGGATGAGAAATACACAAAAACTTTGCTGAAAGACAGAAAAGCATTCTGACTGTTCAGTTTAGAGAGAGTATATCCAAACAGCGGCATGGCAGGTGTTAGAAGATAACAGTATGCAGGAGGCGGGTTGTTTGCTCTGCTCTTTAGAGGTCATAAGGGAAACCAAGGCAGCAATCTTACAGAGAATAAACAAAAATACCTTCCAGATGGAGATTTTAAAGGTGGAATTTACTGCTGCAAAACACAGCTACCGTCAAGGGGGTTTCTCGATGTACAAGCAGGATTAGACACGGACATCGGCAGTAGAACATCCCCCTCGCCCCTGTATTGAGGTTAACCTAAGCTGCGCCAGCGCTAAGCCAGAAGCTGGGTTGCTCTGAGCACCCTGGGCTAGGGGAAGGTGCCCCTGCCCACGGCAGGGAGGTTGGAACTAGATGGTCTTTAAAGGTCCCTCCCAACCGAAACCATTCTATGATTTTACGAAAGTTCGCCCTTTCCTTTGTTCTCTTCCAGTAAACTGTTCCAGTTCAAACACACCAGTCAGCCTGCACCGCTCCCAGGGCAGGAGCGAAGCCCCACAGACCCGGCGCTCGGGGCACACACACGCTGCCCGGGCTGGCGCAGGGAGCGGGGAGCGATGGTGCACCCACCTTGCTGTCCAGACGCTGCAGGTAGGAGCAGATGTACTCGATGCTCGCTCCAAACGGGTGCACGTGCAGAAACGTTGAAATTATTCCTGGGGAAAGGAACACCACAAAGGTCATTCTCATGAGACAAGAGCCAGCTGAGAACATCGGCGCTGTGTTCCTCCTGGCACAAAGGGATGGAATCGGGCATGTTTGGGTTTCAGTACAGGGAGGTTTGGCTCAGACGGCAAAGGAAGCGCCAGCTCACCAGTGCAGCTGGTCAGCACGTAAAACACACCCCACCGCTCTCAGACCTTGCCTGACCTGGTGATGTGCCCAGTGGTGAACCACACTGAGATGGTCACACACGTGGGATGTGTGTTTCCCTTTCCCAAGGAGCTACCCAGTGCTTAGGGCTGAAAAGTCACATCATGACATGTTATTTTTCAAGATTACTAGGAATAGGCAGGGGGAAAGGAAATAAAAAGGGCAGCAGATACCCCTGCGTTGTAAACCTGAGGTCCCCAATCCCTTGGTGAGCATCGCTTGAAAGCGCTGGCAGTACCATGAAGGGAGGTCTCCAGCATCGCCATCCCGCCCAGCAGAAGAACCTACCAACCAAGAGAACTTCTCGTTCGGATTTCACAGGACTATTGCTCAACGTCTTCTCAACCGGACACTCCTTCTCCTGGCTACACGCACACACTCTGGATGTGCTGCTCTCCTGCAACAAAACCAGAGGGCCCGTTCCGCACGGCAGGCACTCCCCCGCATCGCGCAGCAGCTCGGCCGGACTCCGCAGAGCCTGTATCTTTGTTTTCCTGTTTCTGTGAGTCACTGCATTCATCACATTGCTGTATCTACTGTTTATTTTGCAAAATGCTTCCAACAAAGCACAGCTATGCTCGTGCTGCTGTGTCTGAACCATTGAGTTAAAAGCCCACGGAGTTCAGCGAGATGCCACAACACATTTTACCAGCCCTGTTCACTGGTACGATGTCTGCTCTAGAAGAGCCTTATTTTAAATAATAAAAGAAAAAACAGACTAGAAAGCAAGTCTGCAGTGACTAATGCAGATGCAGATGTTTACTTTTCAGTTGCTTAAACCAAGGCAATGTGATTAATGCAGTGTCCAAGGGCAGCAAAGTGTTTAGGATCAGACTGTCCTTGACTCGGGTTTGTGATACTGAATTAAAACAGAATCTTGCACAATTTGTCATCCCCAAAATAAACACAAGACTGCCAGTGATGCAAAGACTTGGTGGGTGCACTAAAACCATGACTTTCTTTTATCCCTCAGTTTGATGCGGAATTCCAGAAGTCTGAGAGCAACAACTGGAAATAGCCTCCAGACGCTAGTGAAAGGGACTGGCCTTGGGCCAACAACAAGGACAGAATTAAACCGTCCCTTGGGTTTGCTTAGCTTCCTACGCCAGTGCAATTCTCAGCTACACAGGACTGAAGCTGTGCGGTCCTGGCCTAAGCAGGCTATCACTCCTTGCTACAGGAGAAAGTACAGGTCTGCACCGTGCAAAGGGAGCTGGGCTCCGGCTGCCCCAGGGACGCAGTCAGCCAGCAGTGTCACCCTGGCAACGCAGCGACCGCTTTCGCTTGGGGATCCAGCAGATATTCTTGAAGGCTCGTTGAAATAACAGTGCAACAGATTCTCTTGCACACCGACACCCATTTCCACACCAGTGTCACAAATCCCTACTGCTCTTCCAGACAGGAGCTGCTAGCAATGGATAACCTGATGGTTTTGATTTGCACGCAGCCTGTATGCACTGCGCTTACACGCTCCACAACAGACCAAATGGGAAAACACTGCTCATTGTATGAGGTGTCCTCACCTCCCTCAGTGAGATATTCTGACTAACGCAGCAGAAAAGACTTCGACTTACATTCCCTTGACAATCAGCTGCATCCCTCTCCTTGTCCTCTTCATCTGCTATGCTTTGCTGTGCACAGGGAAAGTCAAGGAAAGATTACTGATGAGAGTCTGCTGTTTCTGTTCGTTGCTATCAGGCACTGGGATACAAAGCCATTTCTAGTTACAATACATTTATTCGCTTCCCTAGCTCGTGGCACAAAAAGATGGGGCTTAAGATTGAGAATCTGAGACAAGAGCCAGCATCTGGCTCTGTGCTCCTCAGCAAGAAGTGCTGCGGAGCATCTCTGGTCATGTCTGTGCTATGGTGGAGAGGACCCAGCAAGTTTAGATTCATGCACCGGCCCACAATCAAAAGACAGAGAAGAAACAGTACATGTTTATGTTTAGAACAAATCCAGCAAGCATAAGACTATTGTAACACTGAAGAAAACCTTTCATTCCAATAGTGCTTTATGGAGGGCAGATCAAAATACACCCCTAAAATGCAAGTCTAAAAATCAGTGTTCAATAACTCAGACCACTGTTTCTTATTTGTTGAAGCTCATGCTGCATAAAAACACATTTCATCTGTAATACCCCTACATACTATAAAATTAAAGTTAATATTTTACTTGTACGGTCACTTATGCGGATTGTCACACTGATACAGGAAACAATCAGCAAGTTAATCACGGATACACATCCCTCAATTTGGCAGGCAATTTTCTCCAGCTTTCCAAAGACAACTGCTCCTAAGCCAGGGCTGGGCATCTCCTACAAGAGTGCAGAAGGACAGAGGTCCTTCTCTGCGCTCATGCTGGACCATGAAATCCAAGGACCACATTTATTACCGAGGATAAGGAAGATCTGGGATGGCACATACCTGCTCCTTCAGGTTTTCTAATAATGTTTCCATTTTCAGTTTCTCTTCTCTCACTTTTTCTAACTCAGCTTCTCTCTTTTTGTATTCATCTTGGACTTTCAAAAGATGCTGGAAGAGAAAAGATAAACTCAGTTCTTACCCTGCCTTCCACCTCCTACTATTTGAAGACTATAAAACGAACCAGGGCTTTCCCATGAAGACCAGGCAGAGCACATTCACAACAATTAAAAGTTCAGTACACAACAAGAAATCTTTTCTACAATGCACCTTAGGAACATCTTTGCCTATGAGCATACAAAAACCCCACAGCTTTGCAAACACGGGGCAGTAATTCCACCATCACCAAACCTTCGCTGTCCCTGAAATGAAGCATGTGTTGCGCACGAGACCGCGGGCCTGACCCACGTGAAAGCTCCCTCTTCTCTCCCCAGTCTGGTTCAGGCTGTGGCCATACAGCCACACAGGGAAGAGCAGCACAGAAACCAGTCACCTGGAGAAGTCACCCTAAAGTCTTCCTGGGTCTCTAGCCCCACCTGAATAGAGAAGTGTCTTGCAATTTAAGAAAACACTCTGAAACAGCTATGGGATGAGGGATTTGCACTGTTATTTGCACAACTCCACACTGCAGAAAAACGCGACAGCTGCTCAGCGGTGCAGGGTGCTGGCAACAAACACCACGGCAAGCCCTGCGCTGCCCTGACCGGCAGAGCTCAGGAGAAAGGCTGGGCAGTGGATCGCAGCCCACATCTCAGAGGGGAGCAGAATGAAACACTCCAGCCCAGCCTGGTGTCTATCCAGTAGAACCGAGCTGTGGTTGTGGACACACCAGTCTGCTTTCAGAGCAAATCTGTGCTCCTGAATGTGTCCATATGGAAAGCAGATGAGCACAAAAACCTAACTGGACAAACCACTGCAGGCAACAGAGGAAGAGTATAACTGATTCCAGAAGAAACCAGTGCTCAGCAAGCTGCTAACAGCACTGGGCCTCCCAAAAATAGGCAAGATCAAGTCCCCATAAGGAGAAAAGTTTAAACACTAACATGGCAGAAGCACTAGCCCAGCAGCTTTCCTAAGTCAAACCAGGACACACAAATATATGTATATTTTGATTAATGCTTTCTTCCATGCTTAAAATACCCCAAATCAGTTGTTTAATATTTTTCTCCCTCATCCAGAAGAAAAAAAAAAAAAAGATTCATAATCCTAGTCATGAATAGTTACAAACAAACAGCATCTTTTTTCACCAAGGCAGTTCTTCCGGAGTATTCTCTGCTCCACACCACAGCCCCTCTGCCTTTGCAGCAAGGCTGTACCTACAGAAAAACCCCAGCCCACCTTCTGCATGCCCTGCAGAGCCTGCTGGAGAAGCTTCATCTGCTGCTCCTTGGTCGTGTCTTCATCCCTGCTGGCTTTGCCCTGTTCCTGCTTGAGCAGTTCCACCTCGTTCCGGTAGGCGTCCAGCTGCCAGCGCAGACTGTCGTTCTCTTCTTTCAGGGCTTCCACCTGTGACACCAGCGCTGGAGAACAAGGCAGGCAGGGATCAAAAAAATCAAAGAACTGGGGAAAGAAGTCCCTGCGTGCTCCCCCCCAGCGCACAGTGGCTCCATAGCTCCCAGCACCCAAAATCAGCAGCACCAAAATGAATTTCTCCCAACCACTGTGCGATATCTCTTTAGAAAACAAGCTCCTCTGGACAAAGAGCACCTCTCACTAGTGAACGCAGTGTTTAAGTTGGAAGAAAAAAAAAAAAGCAGCAAAAGAACATACTGGGGGGAAATGACCATGCTGGCAAGGAAAGTTTCCCAACCAGCAACGCTGAAAGACTCTGGGACAGGCTCCACTGCACCTTCAGCCAGAATGCCTCCATCAAGTCATGGGATGAAACACCTGTGTCAGTCTGGTGAGCACGTAGGGCTTGATAAATTCAGGAACAGATTTATATAACATTATGGCTGCAAAGACAGCTTCAGCAGGTTTCAAAATGTCCCCATGCTGAGGAAGGCACAGCCCGAATGCAGAGAACGGAGAGATTTTGCCTGGCCAGTTGGCCATCCGCTCTGCTCTTTGCCCCCGTTCACCATCTGGCCACACAGAGCAGGGCAGGCAAGGAGAGTCTCTAAGCTTCTACTACAGCTGGAGGAAAATTCAGAAGGAAGAAAAGACTGGATGTTTTTAGGGAAAATGTTTGGAGACGTGGGCCTTTTGTACTTTTCTGAGGCAGAAGGCAGCTTTGGGACAAACTACATTGCCTAGGACAAACCTAAGGACCTGGCCACTTCTCTTCAGATGATCTAAGCAAAGTGTGGTGAGCAATTGAGAGCACTCAGTCTGGTAAAACAGACCATAGAAAAATTGTGCTTAGACAGGTTCAGGGGCTGGTGGCAAGAGAGCACCAGGAAAATGTTTTGGAGGCACTAAAATGAGAACTCAGCCTCCTACGGCAGGCTCATCCCAGCGCTGGGCAGTCAGCAGCAGTGCACCGAAACATTTTTGTCGCAGGGAGGATGGACAAACACCGGCTACACAACGAGGCACCAAGAGGAAAACAACTGCAGATAACTGCAGTTCCACTGGGACAATTTGGGGGTACGGAACAGACAGAATGGGGCTCCTGAAAGAAACCACTGAAGAGACAAGTACCGTTGTTTATGAGCTGTAAAAAGCAGTTTTACCCGATTCTTCTGTTTCTTTCATCTCTGCTGGATCTTCTATTTCTTCATCAGACATTTCCATTTCCTCCTCTCTTCGAATACCCATCAGTTCATCATTATGAATGTTACGCATTTCCTAAGGTTCAGAAAGTAGAGGGCTTTTTAAAATACAGATTACAAGGAACAGATTGGGCAGATAAAAAGATGCTGAAACCTAAGTCTGCAAAATGCAACTCCATGATACAAGCAAGGGGAAATGATAAAAAAAAATTGGCACAGACTATTAGATGAAGGACAGTGTGTAGCACGAGTCAATCCATCAGTGCTACTGGTATTGCTGGCTCTTCCATCCCCCTCCACTCCTTGCCCCAGAGCAGGCACCAAGCCTTGCCCGCAGTGGAGTTTCTCGGTGAACCCTCTCTCCCATCTGCCCTGTTTGACACCCACACACCTCTCCGACACTCAGCACTGCCCAACCTCACCACTCCACTGGGTCACCACCTTGTGCCTTCTTGCTCACACCCAGACTCCTGCTGCCGCGAGTTGCCATCGGTGCTTTCCCCGGCTCAGCGCCCGTGACGGATGCACCCACTCCGAGCGAGCGGTGCTTTGGTTCAGCTCTCACCCACAAGCGTGCCTGGCTGCAGTCAGCCTGCCGTGCGAACCGTGAGAAGCTGCGCGAGGACGTATCTTCCCAGGAGCTAACAGCACCAGCCCGAGCTGGGACGAGACCAAACGAACCCTGCCCCAGCCACACACGCCCCAAAGCGGGGTTTGACGGCGAGTCCATCACTTGGCGCTACAGAATCCCAGAACACGCTGGCTGGTAGCTGCTGCAGCGTGGGGGGTCACCGGGTCTCAAGCTTCCACAGCTGCTTCGTGAGCTGCCTGGAACACTGCCTTAGGTCACCACTGATAAAACCCAGCCCCTGCGCTGCCCGCCAGGCTCTCCTCCGATGCCATGACCCACAGGACGAAATCCTGCCAGACGCTGTACCGAGAAGACTGAGCCTAAGCCGGGAGAGACCAGCAGGCTGAGCCCAGCAGCAAGTGCTCCTGGAAGAGGCCTCGTCAGCAGTCTCACGGCCTCTTCCCACCGGGAGAACTTACCTTGGAACACAAGACAGCTCCAAATGGAGAGAGCGCTCCCACCCCAGTCAGAGCAAGCAATCTCAGCAAGCAGGAAAGAACAGGAGCACCAGGGCTCAAAGCTGAGGCATCATCTGAACAGACTCTCCACCTGGCTTACCAGGTACCAAACGAAACACCGGCTCCTCCTTCAGCCACTGCGGAAGGTTCGGCTCAGTGGGATTTGGAAGGAGAGTCCCAGAAGTGCAGTCTGATGGGGAGAGCCCAGCTGGGAAGTTCCTAGAAAAGCCCAGCCACTGGGAGCTTCCCAGCCTGGTGCAGACCCATCACCTGCTTTTGACCAGAAGGCCAGCGGCTGGCTATTACCCAACTCCGCAGATTCTTCTCAGGTCACAGCTATGGGGGAAGCTGCCAGCTGCAGCCAAGCAATGTGACATCCCTTCTCCACCGGTGACAGAAGGCAGCATGTATTCCACCACAGACTCCAGGACAAACATCTCCCCAAACCATCACCTTCCCAAGAGACAGTCTGTCTTTACCTTCACTTTTCCTGACATTGTGCCTGACTCCAGTAAGATCTGATGAGATCAGGTAAAGGGCTGAGAACTATTTTTCCTCTTGCAGGAAGAGCAGTTTGAGGGATTTGCCTTCTTCCATCAACCCCACCCCTGTCACCGCCTTTAAATCCTGTATCTCACTGTCAATGTCACTGCATGGGACAAATACACAAATCCCAGAACATCCTCCCTCAGGTTTTCCAGACTGCCCAGCTGCAATTATTTCCACCTCTCCAGTCTGTCAATAAAAACATGATCACACAGATCTCTGATGATGCTCAGGGTTCGTTGGGGTTTTTTAACATCTCTCTAGAAACCTCTCTTGCTTTAACATTAAAAACATCAGAAAACAGATCAATAGTTACTATTACTGTGCACAACTTCCATCAGCATACAGTGCTACTAGTACCACAAATACAAAGAGAAAATGTATTACCTGCAACGCAAGAGACGACTGAGTAACTCCCACCTTACACTGTGAATTAAGGTGTTGTTATCCACGCGAGCATTGCGCAAACTTAACATCAATATCCTGACAAGAAAGAGACTATGCTGGAGGATCTAACACAATAAAAAATTACCAACCTCTGCTTGTTTGCACCACACGCTGATGTTCTTACGCTGAGCTTTCGTGAAATGGTCCCAAGCCTTTTGTTTGGAGGCAGAATGGTACACGGCCACTATCTGCTCGACTGTAGTATCAAATCAGCAGTCAAATCAGGCCAGAATATCATCCAGAGAGGGCAGACAAGAGGAGTAAAGGAGTAAAAAAGTGGAATCAGGCAGGTGGTTTGGCTAACCTTTTCTCATAACACTGTACTGTGCTGAAGCTACGCTCAGGAAAGGGTCCCTGCGCCTGGAAAGAGAAGCGTGGACTTCACCAGGCCAGTGTCAAACGCTCCCAGAGTAACGGTCAACTGGGAAAAGGGCAGCTGCTCTCAACTGGGAAAAAAAGGAAGGCACACACTGCGCTGAAAAATATTCAAATATTCTGTGCAACGCTGCCTGTGAGTGCAACAGGTACACCCGGGGAGCACTGGCTCTCTGCAGCGGGATGCCTGGGTACAGCGGTGGAAGCTGGCACCCTGGATGTTCCTCTGCCCAGTGGCGCCGTGCCCACGAACAGTGCCACAGCCTGGCCCGTGCCTACTGCAGGACCAGGATTCTGGCATCAGCCATCAGCTTTTCTTGTTCCAGAGCTCTATTCATTCGAAAGTATTTTTCTAGAAAATTTGCAGAGGTTTTTGGAAAAACAAAGTGCCCCTCCTGGGAGGAGAGCTCACCCAACAGCAGAAAGCACATCAAATTTTTTTTTTTTTAACGCTTGTGATGCTGTAGTAGGCGTTATTCTGACAAAATAAAATCAGCTCTTGGCTACTTAGATTAACCTGTGAGTGGATGAGATATCAGTGGGTGTTTTGTAGAGCGGAGTTGCATGTTACTGTCTATTACTACTTACTCTGAAGCACTTATTGTATTTTCCTCTGGACCGTGTGCCCATATTTTTTACCATTAACAGAATTAAAAAAAAAAATTAAAATCAAGTATCAAACAAGTAACAGTCAAAACCACTGAATATAAAACCAATAGTTAAGAATATTCACAGCCTAGTTAAGAATATTCACAGCCTAGCCAGGGGGCTCAAGGAGACTAAGTACGATTGTGGAGAAGGCACTCTGAAAGGTACTCTTAAAAAAAAAAGTAAAAAAATATTGACTTACTAGAAAAAGGATGTGTAAGAGATAATGAACAGTTTGAGGAATTGTTATAAATTACATCTTGGAAATAATATAGCCCGTGCCTCTTCCTTGATTTCATGGTTTAATAAAGTACTGGGATTTGAAAGACCCAGGTTCAAAAAGCTGTTCTGCAAGGGTTGAACAGGGTGTTGAGAACACTCTGCTGCATCCTACCTTTGGCGAATAAATCCTGCACACTTCGCTGAGGCACCAGTTACCAGGAACTTACCTTGTCTGTGCACAGAGTGGAGGTGAAAAGATGACAAATACTAATAGACTACAATTAAAAAAGGAAAAAAATTAAGAATTCATTCCCTCCTCCCCCCAGATGCGGACTCTCACTCCAATAAAGAGTACCACAAGAAACTTTTGCCACGTTCATGATCTATGCCTACAGATCAACCGGAGCTGCACAGAAGCCATTGCTGCTTCTTTTCCTGGAGCTCTTTCAGCGTGGCCTTTCCAGGATCTAGAAATTAAGTGTCTTCCCTACAACAACAGACAGCCAACATTCAGCGTGGAAACACTACTCACACTGAACCAGAATCCCTGAGAGAGCGAGTTTGAATTTCTCTTTAGCTTCTTCCATCTCTTTCTCGTGAGCTGCCTTCTCATTCACCAGCCTGCGGATGTGGCTGTTGGCCGACTGGATCATGGAGTAGAAGTTGTTGGCTGTCCTCCTATTCACTTCTCCCCGCTCTATCCAGGTCAGCAAGGTCTGTATGGCTTCCGAGAACTTGGTGTCATCTGCAGCGAGAAAGGAGACCTTGGTACCACAGCACCACAGGGTGGCTTGTGCAGCTTGCGGGTCCTTGCCTGGCACCGTTGAACTGCTCTCTTCCAAAGGCCAACTCCCTTCGGGTGGCCAACCACAACTCCAGAAAGCCCTGTGTTATCCGACTACAATGCTATACAAAGGCAGGCAAGCCTACCACCAAGCTGGTGGAGCAAACCGGTTGTCGAGGTGCAACAAGAGGAGGACCGACTGCTAGAAACCCAAGAGAACTTCACCTGCCTGTTCAGATGTACCTTCACGAAAGAAAATATCATCCAGCCCCAAAAGAATCAGGCCACACGTGCCTCTCTTAGGCTTCAAATAAGGTTTTAGGACTTACGCTAATCCTTTTAACATGAACAGAAGTGGTTTGGAAGAAACCATTGTACTCAAAGCATGGGTTTGTTTTTACAAGAAGACAATTGTGAAAAAGAGATGGCGAGGAGAGCGGCTGTGCGCAGCCCGAGGGCTGTCTGAACAGGCTCCGCAGGCTCTAGGTGGCACCATCATTTCAGTGCAGCAAGGTGACAACTGGAGAACACCAGTCTGTCCCAGCCAGAACCACTCACCTTTCAGTTTCTCAGCGACAACACTGCACTCGTGGTCAGAGTAATGGACGACGGGCGGCGGGGAGGGCGGGCGGAAGCGCTCCTCTTCCAGCCTCCTGCGATGGCGCTCCTCTCTCGCCAGCATCCGCTGCTTACACTCCCACTCGTACAGATCGTCCCGAGCCTGAGCAAAATCCACATGCAGGCGTCCAGTATCCTTCTTGTCTGTGCTGGAGCCCAGCCTGATGCGATAGCCTGGCAGTGATGAGAAGAGTGTGCTTACCGGAGGCTCCTGCCACCCGCCAGTGCCCGTCTCATTCCTGCAGAGCCAGAAAACCCCTGAACTCAAGAGTTTACTGCAGAGTTTAGCACACAGAGAGCGATGCTGGAAAAGGAAACTGTGAGGGGGTTTGCTGCCAGCTGCCTACATTTTGCACATGCTAGGCAAGATCTCACACGGGCTGGTTTGTTTCACAAGCTCCAGAAATCGGAGATAGGAAGGGGGGATTGAGGTGAGACACGGCAGAGAGGGCAGCAGATGGATGGGGGTAACCTTGGGAAGAGCCCCCATCATCCGGTGGGAGCGGGAATAAGGTCAGCAAACGCGAACGTCCAGGTGTGGGAACTCTTCTCACCAGCAGTCTGCAGGACTCCTGGAGTTTCACATCAAACCTGCTAGAAGGCTCTCTGCTGTGATTAAGAAAAGCAGAGGTGGGATGTGCAGAAGAAAATCTAAACTACGGAGAGGCTTTGTACAATGAACAAACCCAGAATAACGCTTGCACATGGAGGACACTGGTGACTGTGCACATGGCCAGCTACAAGCAGAGAACGCCCTAGCTCAAGAGGTGGTACTGGCTACGTAGGGGTAACCACAAAGAGACACAGCTCTTACTAACGGGGCACTGCAGGTCTAACTCAATTCTGCAGTCTCTGGAAAGAGACGCAATGCTTACAGTCAGTCAGAAGTCCTACAGAAAAGTTTCCATTATTTTAAACAGCAAAGAGCATTTCCCTCGCTTACTTCCACAATCTCATCTCTCTGAGAGTATGGGCTTTTCGATTTGTTAATATATTGAGAGAATTAATTTGGAAGGGATTGTAGGATGGCAGTAGAAAGCATTACTGTATTCTTCCAGAATGCAGAGAGTCAGGTGGAGAGCCCAGGCTGCTGGGGGCAGGTGTAACCACCCCAGCAAACACACCCGATCTGCCAGCGATGCAGCCTGCCAACACCAGCCATGAGGTCTCTGCCCTCCGCGAAACAAACCTCTTAAAACCCTACGGATGCAGAACAGAGTATCCCTAGGCAAGAGGAGTCCAGGTGTTCAAGCTCTGATGGCTAACAGAAAAAAATACTGATAAAAGTCAAGCACACCACCCAATTAACAAGCAATCGAGAGCAACTACAAATTTTTATAGGACCCATTATGTACAGAATGTGCTGGATGTTTATCCAGGTAAGATAGGGATGAACTCTGTACTTCATCCTGATATCCTGCAGAGGTTTGCAGTACCCAGGGTCACAAAGCATTGCTCTCTTTCCTATCAGGAGCTGTTTGCATGTGTTTAAGCAGAAATGCAAAAGCAGCAGGAAAAGAGGCTAACTGACACAACATTAGACAAATCTTCCCAGGGCAACAAAGCCTACCATTATAGCTATAAAAAAGTCATTCCATCTCTGTCCCAGAATTTTAAGCTGCTATCTGAGACACACATACACCTACCAGAAAGATAAAGCGCCTTGTCCACCATGAACTCCTCAGCAAAGCGGATATGACAGAAATTCTTCTTGCTCTTTCGAATAGCTATGACTTCCCCACACTGTTCAAACACTTCCATAATGATCTGCTCGGTCGCGTTCTCCGGCAGTCCTCCAACGAACACCGTCTTACACCCCGGGGGCCTCTCTCTTGTTGCTGGAGGGGGAAGGTCTGCAGAGAGGAGGAGAGAAAGCAGACCAGGTTAGTTTTTGTTTTGTCAGCGCACGTTCCTTTCATCTGCCCTTCTCTCCTGGGAGACGACCAGACCATCCTGGCTTCCTTCAAACCCACACCTAGCCACGCCGCCTTCGACTTTACGAGCAGCAGATCTAGAGCACTGCTGAGGCGCTATACGAGAACATGCATGTTTTTCCAGCCTGTTTCAAACAAAAGATCTCAGGAGCCTGAAGCCCTCCAAACACTCTCCCTAGCGCAAGCAAAGGTTCACTGAGCTCCTGGCACAGAACACAAGCAGCACTGCGATCTCAAAACTTCATCATGGGAGGTGCTCTACTAGCATTAGTAGTTTGAAGGGGATCCTTGTTTCTTGCTACAGCCTGGTGAGCCCTGACTGTCTGTTTCTTTCAGATTTCTGTCTTATTTCCCACTGCCTCTACTCTCCTTCCATCACATTCTGCAATCCCCAGAGCACAGACCCAGCACGGACCACGCTGGCTGATCCAATCCCCCTACCACGCAGAGCTCACTGTCTTTGAAGCCTTGGATAACACAAGCAAGAATCATGCCATGAAGATTAGACTTCAAATATCCAGGGACTGGAACGCTTTCTTCCTGAGTTCCTATCAATCTAACAACTGAAAAGGCGATTTACCAAAATGGCAAACACCCGGTGACAAGAACAGGCTTTTCCTACTGCTCCCTCACCTGCCTGTCAGCACCTAGTCCCTGCTGACTCGCCCAGAGCTCTTCTCTCTTGTACTTTTTTATACATACACACACCTACACACATATTCCTATACAGACAGACAGAAATGGGACAAAACACAAATAGTTACGTGGGTTAGGCGGGAAGAGAGTGCAGCTTTTGCAGTGAATGATCTCCTTCACGGCAGGCATGTCCGGAGGGATGGGAGGTGGGACTATTCCCAAGCCTGGCATCATGGGGTTGATGGGAGGGATGCCAGTCATCATCCCAAGAGCAGGATCAAAATCTAAATGAGAGAGAGGATAAGGGAGTCAGGTAGTGGTTTGGACTCACACAGTAACTGTTCATTCAGACAGCACTCTGAATCCACTGCAGAGTATCTAGAGGTACCCCACAAGAACCACTGTTTGCATCAAAAACCATGTATTCTCATTTCCTCTGAAATCAGTTTTAAACCACTGGCCTCTAAACAAATCACTTGCAGATGTTAATGTATTTCAAACACAGCTCACTAATGTTTTTGTATGCAGAAGGCACTTATCTGACTCAACTGAAATCGGTTCTTCCCAAAGACGTGTTTGAAAGCAAAGGTGGGCGCAGCCTGGATGAGCTCACGTACCAGGCAGGAGGGGCTGTCCTGCCATCCCCATGGGAGCCATCCCCAGGTTGTTCATCGCAGTGGTCCAGGCAGCTGGGTCGGACATTGGCAAGCCCATCGGAATGGAGTCGAGGCTTAGATTTCCGCCACCATCTGCTGAGAGGAAAAAAAGTGATTAAGAGCTTAGTGCATATCTGAGCTCTTCTGCAGGGCATGTGTCGCCCAGCGAGGCTGTGCAGGATCAGCATCCAAACCCAGATTTGAACCTCACACATAGGAAAGAGCCAAATGAAAGAAATAAACAGTCTCATCCCTCTCAAGTAGACGACACTCTACAGAAGCAAGGTCTATGAAAACACTGCCTTCCAAGAGCATTTAAATAAATTACGGTTTATCCACTGCAATCAACAGCTCTAAGGGGCCTTAAAGGAGCAATGATTAAAGGTCAGGGGTACGCTCTGATTCCACCCAAGAGATTCATGAAGGACAAACATTCAGCAGGTATAAATTGTCATAACTGCGCTGGATTTAACCGAGATAACCAGTCTGTTCCAGCAGAGAGTACTTTCACGAGCAGACATTGCTCTTCCATGCTAAAAGGGGAAACGAAGCAAAGATCAACGTCACGCTGCTGACAGCAGCAGCACCAGTGTTATCTACTCCCAGTCCAGCAGAGTTGTCCGGCAATCCAGGCGGAACAATTAACACTATACAAACAGGTGGCTTAATTAAGCATCCAAACCTTCTCCGGTGATTCAGCTGGGTCAACCACGTCCACCTCCTGCATTAACACCTCAGCCTAGCACTGGTCTTCGGTCTATGCTCACATGGATGCCTCCTCTGCTGCCAGCCACCGACCTGCTGCTCAGCTCACCTGGAGGAACATTTGCTCTCTTCCTCTTCTTGCCCGCATCACTTCCATCCTCGGCTGGGCTTTCCGACACCCGCGGGCCAGCAGCACTGCCCAACTGCAGAGATGATTTGGCGTTGGCAGGATCAAAGGACAGATGGCTTAAGCCTAGAAGAGAAAAATCCACTCAGAGACTTGCTTTAAATTGGTTTGCGATGCTTCATGATCACAGAAATAAGAGCAATGTCCAGTCCCAGGGACAGGCACCGCTCAGGCTCCGGAGGAACTGCGCCTCCGTTCACTGTCCCCAGCCACGCCTGCTCCTGACATTACATCAACAGCACTTCCAAATATGACTCTCAAACATTAATCCCAACACCCACATGAATTAAGCTGATGCTGTAAACCAGGGGTACGCCTCCCCTGTGCCCATGAAGGGAAGGAGCAAGCCCAACCGTTCAGTTGCAACGGTGACAGCACGCGGTCCTGACAGGCTCCGGCAGCCTGACGACTGCAGTGCTCAGAGGGTTTCTCTGCCTGAAACAGCTTCTCTGGAGTTTCATTTCCAATGTTCCCCTGCCTGGCTGACCAAAGCTGTAACTATCTTCAGTGGCCTCTTAAAACTACAGGTAATGATAAAAAAGTACTTTGTAAACAATTCCAAATGACCGGAGGCTACAAACACAAAGCTTTGAGTGTGCAACCATCACAGCAAGGTTTCCAGAGGTATACTGCCCCTGACGGAGCACTGAATTCCTTACTCCACCCTGCGGGGATGCAAGACTGAAGAGACACTAAAATATCCAGTTTGATTTATCTTTGTCTTGGCAAACTCACCCTGAACAGTCAATGGAAAAAAAAAAACCTCCAACAAATCTTTTTTTGTGGACCCATATAAAGTGATAAACCCAGCTCAGGCATGCCCGCGCTCCTGGGGGAAATCCGCAGAGCTGCAGCAGCACCGAAGGTGACAATCCTGCCATCTCAACGCACAGATGGGCCAAGGCGTTTGTACCAAACCATCCTCTAGACACACTGCAGCGTCGTGATTTCTGTTCTAGAGGATTCCGCTTCCAAGAACTCGTTAATAAACATGGTTGCTGTGTATGGCTGTAAATAGACAAGAGCATGGATCCGGAGAGCCTGAGGGCTCTCCTCCTAGCTACTGAAAGGTGAGAACGCAAGAAGAAGCCAAAAAAATAAGTACTATTCAGCTGGCAACAACAATAGTCATGCCCAACCACACGTGATGCCTACAATGCTGTTTCTTACATACCCAAAGTCCAAATATCGCTGAGGTCGTGAGGGCTCAGGAAAACAAATCTCGAATGCAGCAGGTTAAAAATAGAGAGAGGTCGCACGCAGCAAAGAAACAGGGAGAACAGAAGAGGAGCAATGGTAAGGTTTACCTCTATGATCATCCCACTGATGGAAAAGGCAACATTAAACTTGAGAGTGTGTTCTCCCACACTTGGGTGTAGG